>NC_054836.1:12577958-12880988 GCF_018345385.1 Vulpes lagopus | reverse complement strand
ACTGGGTGATAGGCATTAAGTAGGGCACATAATGGAGCACTGGGTATTTTATGCAACTGATGAATTATTAAAAACTACATCTGAAACTAGTGATATTTCTGTACTCTTGTATTCTGTTTGAATATGCGACATTCTTAACATGACTGGTAGACTGTATAACCATCAGGCTTTTATATTAGAAACTTTTACCACTCCTTCTATCTTAAAACAGTAACTTTCTATTTTTTTTAATAAATTAATTTTTATTGGTGTTCAATTTACCAACATACAGAAAAACACCCAGTGCGCATCCCGTCAAGTGTCCCCCTCAGTGCCCGTCACCCATTCCTCCCCACCCCCCGCCCTCCTCCCCTTCCACCACCCCTAGTTCGTTTCCCAGAGTTAGGAGTCTTTATGTTCTGTCTCCCTTCCTGATATTTCCCACACATTTCTTCTCCCTTCCCTTATATTCCCTTTCACTATTATTTATATTCCCCAAATGAATGAGAACATACACTGTTTGTCCTTCTCCGATTGACTTACTGCATTCAGCATAATACCCTCCAGTTCCATCCACGTCGAAGCAAATGGTGGGTATTTGTCGTTTCTAATGGCTGAGTAATATTCCATTGTATACATAGACCACATCTTCTTTATCCATTCATCTTTCGATGGACACCGAGGCTCCTTCCACAGTTTGGCTATTGTGGACATTGCTGCTAGAAACATCGGGGTGCAGGTGTCCCGGCGTTTCATTGCATCTGAGTCTTTGGGGTAAATCCCCAGCAGTGCAATTGCTGGGTCGTAGGGCAGGTCTATTTTTAACTCTTCGAGGAACCTCCACACACTTTTCCAGAGTGGCTGCACCAGTTCACATTCCCACCAACAGTGTAAGAGGGTTCCCTTTTCTCCGCATCCTCTCCAACATTTGTTGTTTCCTGCCTTGTTAATTTTCCCCATTCTCACTGGTGTGAGGTGGTATCTCATTGTGGTTTTGATTTGTATTTCCCTGATGGCAAGTGATGCAGAGCATTTTCTCATGTGCATGTTGGCCATGTCCATGTCTTCCTCTGTGAGATTTCTCTTCATGTTTTTGCCCATTTCATGATTGGATTGTTTGTTTCTTTGGTGTTGAGTTTAATAAGTTCTTTATAGATTTTGGAAACTAGCCCTTTATCTGATATGTCATTTGCAAATATCTTCTCCCATTCTGTAGGTTGTCTTTTAGTTTTGTTGACTGTATCCTTTGCTGTGCAAAAGCTTCTTATCTTGATGAAGTCCCAATAGTTCATTTTTGCTTTTGTTTCTTTTGCCTTTGTGGATGTATCTTGCAAGAAATTACTGTGGCCGAGTTCAAAAAGGGTGTTGCCTGTGTTCTCCTCTAGGATTTTGATGGAATCTTGGGATGTGATGGAATCACATCTAGATCTCTCATCCATTTTGAGTTTATCTTTGTGTATGGTGAAAGAGAGTGGTCCAGTTTCATTCTTCTGCACGTGGCTGTCCAATTTTCCCAACATCATTTATTGAAGAGACTGTCTTTCTTCCAATGGATAGTCTTTCCTCCTTTATCGAATATTAGTTGACCATAGTTGAGGGTCCACTTCTGGATTCTCTATTCTGTTCCATTGATCTATGTGTCTGTTTTTGTGCCAGTACCACACTGTCTTGATGACCACAGCTTTGTAGTACAACCTGAAATCTGGCATTGTGATGCCCCAGCTATGGTTTTCTTTTTTAAAATTCCCCTGGCTATTCGGGGTCTTTTCTGATTCCACACAAATCTTAAAATAATTTGTTCTAACTCTCTGAAGAAAGTCCATTGTATTTTGATAGGGATTGCATTAAACGTGTAAATTGCCCTGGGTAACACTGACATTTTCACAATATTAATTCTGCCAATCCATGAGCATGGAATGTTTTTCCATCTCTTTGCGTCTTCCTCAATTTCTTTCAGAAGTGTTCTATAGTTTTTAGGGTATAGATCCTTTACCTCTTTGGTTAGGTTTATTCCTAGGTATCTTATGCTTTTGGCTGCAATTGTAAATGGGATTTACTCCTTAATTTCCTTTCTTCAGTCTCATTGTTAGTGTATAGAAATGCCATTGATTTCTGGGCATTGATTTTGTATCCTGCCACGCTACCAAATTGCCGTATGAGTTCTAGCAATCTTGGGGTGGAGGCTTTTGGGTTTTCTATGTAGAGTATCATGTCATCGGCGAAGAGGGAGAGTTTGACTTCTTCTTTGCCAATTTGAATGCCTTTAATGTCTTTTTGTTGTCTGATTGCTGAGGCGAGGACTTCCAGTACTATGTTGAATAGCAGTGGTGAGAGTAGACATCCCTGTCTTGTTCCTGATCTTAGGGGAAAGGCTCCCAGTGCTTCCCCATTGAGAATGATATTTGCTGTGGGCTTTTCGTAGATGGCTTTTAAGATGTCGAGGAAAGTTCCCTCTATCCCAACACTCTGAAGTGTTTTGATCAGGAATGGATGCTGTATTTTGTCAAATGCTTTCTCTGCATCTAATGAGAGGATCATATGGTTCTTGGTTTTTCTCTTGCTGATATGATGAATCACATTGATTGTTTTACGAGTGTTGAACCAGCCTTGTGTCCCGGGGATAAATCCTACTTGGTCATGGTGAATAATTTTCTTAATGTGTTGTTGGATCCTATTGGCTAGTATCTTGTTGAGAATTTTTGCATCCATGTTCATCAGGGATATTGGTCTGTAATTCTCCTTTTTGGTGGGGTCTTTGTCTGGTTTCGGAATTAAGGTGATGCTGGCCTCATAGAACGAATTTGGAAGTACTCCATCTCTTTCTATCTTTCCAAACAGCTTTAGTAGAATAGGTATGATTTCTTCTTTAAACGTTTGATAGAATTCCCCTGGGAAACCATTTGGCCCTGGACTCTTGTGTCTTGGGAGGTTTTTGATGACTACTTCAATTTCCTCCCTGGTTATTGACCTGTTCAGGTTTTCTATTGCTTCCTGCTCCAGTTTTGGTAGTTTGTGGCTTTCCAGGAATGCGTCCATTTCTTCTAGATTGCCTAATTTATTGGCATATAGCTGTTCATAATATGTTTTTAAGATCGTTTGTATTTCCTTGGTGTTGGTAGTGATCTCTCCTTTCTCATTCATGATTTTATTAATTTGAGTCTTCTCTCCCTTCTTTTTAATAAGGTTGGCTAATGGTTTATCTATCTATTTTAAATAATGTAATCTATGGCGTTATGTAAACTGAGAACACTGATAAATAAACACAAGGCCTGACTTCTGCTCTCAGCTATGCTACCCACTAGCTGGCTATCTCACCCAGTCTGCCTTTCAGTTGAGCAATGGGAATATTATTAATGATCCTTCCTCAACCATATAATTGTTAATGAGTATTTAATGATATAGGTGTATGTGAAAAATATTAGATAAATAATGTATGGTTCTAGAACATTCAACTATTATGTTCCTTCTAGTTATATCAAAGCTATGATGAGCTTTTTTGCGTGGAAATCACTGACCACATTAAATATTTTTTTCCTCAGATTAGATGCTAGTAGAGGGATTTGGGGTTCAAATTTTTGAACCCTTAAAAACTTTTGATACCTACTGATCTACTTCTCTCCAGAAAGGTTGTACCACTTAAGTCTGTGATTAGAGACACATGAGTTCTCCTTTTACTGTCATGTAACCTTAGAAAGCTTTTAAACATTATTTTAAAATGTTGTGCCAACTTGATGAAAATTGCATTTCTTTGGCAAGGTTTAACTTTTTTAGTTTGTATTCATTTTTAATGAATTGCATATGTTCTTTGAACATATTTCCAAATAATTGTCTTTTTCTGGACTGGATTTTGGAAACTCAGGATTGTTGTCAGTTAACCTTTGTTGTGGTTTTTTTTTTTTTTTTACCAGTTTGTTTTGTTGTTTACCTTTTAGTTTATGATGACTTTTGTGTTTACCTTTGTAAGCAATTAAATTTAGTGAACTTTTATTGGTCTCTCATTTGGCTGCTTTTATGGACTTTTTTTTTAGATGTGTGGATTTGCCCTTAACTGACAGTAAGGTATATTTGAAATTCAGGATCCTGTCAACGTAATCTCAAATTACCTGTTGTCAAGCTTGGTCAAAAAGTTTGAGTGATGAAAAAATGATTGCCTGAAGTTTATACTAGATTTTATTTCTGGGGGAGGATCTAAATGTGGCAAAAATCCTTTGCTTCCAGCCTGGTAATTCCATCTTCTCTAACTTAAGATCCCTTCTCATTTTATTGTAAACACATGCAGAAATTGAAGTAGAAAAAACAGAGACTCGGACAGTTTGTGTCTTACCACATCTCCACTAACACCTTTCTCTCTATCATCCTTTCTACCCTCACTATCCTTAGTAAGGATAATAATTCTACCATTTGTCAAGTGCTAACTCAGTGTAGCCTAACATACCTAGCATTTTACATACATTATCTTAATTTCCAAAACAACCATACAAGGTAGGAAATATTCTCATTTTCCTAATGAAAAATGGATGCTTTGAGAGGTCAAGTGGCTTGCCCAGTATCACATAGATTGTACTTGGTATAATGGGATGTGAATTCAAACCCAGACCTTTCTGATTTCAGAATTCATTTCTTAACTGGTATTCTTTCCATGTGCACACATGCCCACAGATGCAGACACATGCACACACACACACAGATACCTTCCTACCTCACACACTTGATTTCCCGATGTTGATATGACTTGAGATTTCTATTTTCTTTGGTCACTGATACAGTCAGGGAGGCAAAATAGAGTGGTTAAATCCAAACAGCAACATCCAAGATATTAAACTGAGTAAATAAGACATTGAACTGAAAATATCTGGAGAGAAGGTTTAGAATTTCCTTCCTTCTCAAAATGCTCCAATGACATCTTGTTTGCCCTTGTCCAAGCATCTCACACATGTAATGTGCTCGGGCCAGGGGAGGTCACTGTGAAAATTTCACAGCATCCAAAGGCTAGAGATAAGTGGGTTGGTATTAATTTGGCATTTGTCATAAATGTCTGTGAATGATGACGGCCTGCTGTGGTAGATGTATATGGAGCCTGGGAACGATGCTTAAAAACGGCTCGTCTTTTACTAGCCTCTGGATGATTAATTATTATACTTGCTGTTAAATTTTAGACAGAATGAGAATTAGGTCAGTGGGAATAGTTTTCTTCTTTGGAAAACCGGGAACAGTAGTGGCATGCAGTTTCCTAGTATTAGTTAGCTCTTAGAATATCTATCAATTCTTTGGTGCTTAAAAAAATCTGCAAAAGAAACAGGTAAGTGTTGCCTTTTCAGGGAGGTGAGACTTAAGGTCAGTGGTCACAGCTTGAGAGCATTGATTGTCCCTCATCATATCCTCACTGCCTACTCACTGATCATTCTTAATAAAAACAAAAAACAAAAAACCCAAAGCCCTGCTTGGTGTGAATGGAATAGGGAAAGAATAAGTCAAGCAGAGAGGAGTTTGGAATCAGAATCAGGCTTGCACACAAGTTGGGGGTGATTCAGAAAGCAGTTGTCCCATTAAAACTGGCTCTAACCAAGGCTTGTTTTTGTGATTGTTTGCAGAAAGATTACCACTTTGAATACACAGAATGTGACAGCAGTGGCTCCAGGTGGAGAGTTGCCATTCCGAATTCTGCTGTGGACTGCTCTGGCCTGCCTGACCCAGTGAGAGGCAAAGAATGCAGTATGTTTTGACTTTTCGACCATTCCTTTTCTTGATTGCAAGAATCAGATGCTATAGAGCCCTTCAGCCCAGGAAGTTAATTAAAGTAAATATAAGAGACTTTGGGAAAAATACACATAGAGCATTGATGTCTAGCAGAGCAAAAGCTTCTTAATGCTCAGTGCCCTTACACCTGAAGTCTGAAATGAGACACAGGCAGTATTAAAGGATGCTGCATTTATGTATATATTTTTAAAAATTCTGTTTAAAATCTGATTTACTGTCATAATTGAAACTCTGGAGAGCAGAGTGGCAATCTCTCTTCAATGGAGTCTTTTTCTTTACATTTTATTTTTAATTTTTTAAAAAAGATTTTATTTCTTTATTCATGAGAGACACAGAGAGAAAGAGGCAGAGACACAGGCAGAGGGAGAAGTAGGCTCCCTGCGGGGAGCCCTATGTGGGACTGGATCCTGGATCCTGGGATTACGCCCTGGGCTGAAGGCAGACACTCAACTGCTGAGCCACCTAAGCATCCTTTTTCTTTACATTTAAAAAAAGTTTTAAAAAACTTTGGGAAAATATAAATAACAACATTTTACCATCTCAGCCATTTTTGACTGTACAGTTCTGCATCATTAGATACATTCACATTTTTGTGCTATCTTCATGAACATCCATGCACAAAACTTCGCCATTTAGCAATGGGTTTCTTTTTTGAAGCTGAAGAAATCGTGTAATTTGTCGTTTTAGTATAACCTACAGAGAAATGGTATAGATGGTAGAATTGATAAGTATTACATTCAGGAGCTTGTAGCAATTAAACAGGTTGGAAGTGCAACAGTAGGAATTAAGAGAGAAATGGTTATTAAATTTGTTTTCATTGGTAAACTGTTTTTTTTTTTTAAATCTTTTCATTTGGTGAGTGATGGGTTCCTGCAGTGAAGTAGTCTCAGGGAAGATTGGAGTTCAAAGCTGAAAATAAGACAAAGAGAGGTTTTTTTGGTTTTCCTGCTATCTCTCAAATGGTCTTCCTAAAAGCTTAGTTTTTCTGTTTCCAAATAAAAAAGCAAGTAGGTAAGCATATTATTAAAGGACAACTAATTCCTTCCCATTCATAGAATGTGTGTCTCTTACTGGCAAGAGGAGTACTAAATAGGTTGTGTGTTTACTGATAAAAGGGTTACAGGAAGACAGCAGTAGTCTCGTGGGGAAAAGTAGTGGAGAAAACCATTTATTTTTAGCGAATGATACTAAAGAAATACAGAGAGAACCTGGGACCCTTGTAGCCAGGTAAAGAGTTCAGTCTAGTAAGACTCAAGAGGATAGTGGGGTCAGATTAGAATAAGACCTCGGCCCCCTGTGCAGAAAGATTGTTAGCTCTCAGTAAGGGAGGATTTGTGCGCAAAACACAAACAGTCTAAAAATACTTATGGAGTTAGCTTGTTATAAAATGTTTCAGTTACTTTTCGAGAAAATCTATATCTATATAGATTTATAGTCTATTATCTATATTTACTTTTTACTTGTGGGCTAATTCCTTGGTTCCCTTGTGGGGACAGGGTGGACTATCTAGCCATTATGAACACTAACCCTCTTCTAGGTGATATGCTGGTGCTGGCTAACATTGGCTTTGAAAGCTGATTATTAGTTTGAAATAGGCTTGGGTGGAGTGTTTTACACCATGGAAATTGGTGAATGCTACAAATCATGTGCCTCTCTTTCCCTGAAAACTATTTGTTAAACATTTATTGGTATACCACTGATTATATTTATTGGCCAACGATTTTAAAATCTGTTATAGATTTGATGCTTAAATAGGAATTATTTCTATTTGAAAATGGCCAGGGAAATTTTTTTTGGCATGTTATTTATTATAGTCTTCCACAGATAATGTTATGAATCTGGTACTGCAGCTGGAACATTTCTACAACATTGACTAATAATCAAATAACTATTAGTTATTGTAACTACTTACTTTAAAAATGATAATACTTATGTGGTGGCTGGGGACATTTTTTATCTTGGCATCTTGTCCAAAATCTGAATTTTCAGTGATTTCTGTGTAATATGATTATGTCTGCCCTAGAAACTGTTGGTCTGGCCTCTAAAATGTGACGTTTTCTTTTTATGGTAAAGGCATGCAAATAAAAATTATTTTAAAATGCACAAAACCCATAACATATCTAAATAACTTAGAAGCTTAGTTAATTCATAGCATTACACATGGTGCTTATCACATCTCTAGTCATTAAAGTACTGCAGAAGGCAGTTATGGTAATAACGGAGTATTTCCTCAGTGGCTTAGATTTTCTGTTGCTAATAATAGCTGTCATTTCTCATGCACTGATTGTATGCTAAACTCTGCGTTTAGTGCTTTACATCATTCTCCCATTGTATCCTTAAACAACCCTCTCACATAGATATCAGTGTTTCCATTTTATTGATGAGAAAACTCAGAGTTAAAGAAGCGAAGTACCTTACCACAGGTCATAGAGCCAGGATGTGGCAGATAGGTCTCATTCCAGAGCCTGTCTCTTTCCTACTGATTGAGACCACCACTTCAGGATGGCGGGCTTGCAGGGTCCCATGTGAGAGATGTAGAGCACTGTTGGTGGATATCTTCAAGGGAAAATTGTAGAAACTCTTGTGCTTCAAGGACAAAAGAAGATATGAGAATCATGGTTCAGGAATGGCATGCTTCTTGCAAATGGCACCTGAACAATGCCAAGACCTTGGATGGTGAGTGATGCCCATAGGTGCTAGACTCAGCAGTTAAGTAAGCCATAGTGATATGGTCCAGCAGTTGGGTCACAAAGAAAAAGAAAATAAAACTATGGCATGTGGCAGCTTCAATTAAGTGAAGAATATCTAGGGGAATGATTATGTAGGACTTAATTTTCCCATATCTCAATGTCTCTAAATGAAGTCAAACCCAGAGTTTGGCCTCAGTTGAAATTGCTGTAGATTCTTCAGCTATTGAAGTGGGGAGATTTTTTTTTTCTTCCTATCAAAAGGAAGCCGTATAGGCCTTTCCATAGGAAAAGGCTTATAGGACTGTTGAGGCAGCAGTTGTAACTTTTTTAAAAAAATTGATGGGCAAGCTATATTATATAATCTTTATTTTTAAAAAATCATACTAAATATGGCTGCGAGGCTTCTCTTTAAGTGAAGCTAATGAAGTTTGTGTTGTGCTAGAACCCTGGGTGGTGTGTGAGCTGGAGCTTCTAGGGCTCCAGAAATAAGATGGAGAGGCCTCTGGTTATTAACTGACACTGGTCCCCATTGTCCTGCTATCCCCTCTGTTGCGGAAAGCTCCTCAGTCTCTTACATAGCACTGCTCTAAGAGCAGGCCACTTATATGCCCTCATATCCAGATCTTTGCTGCTTCTCCAAGCCCTGGTGCCAAGAGTCCTAAGTTTGTGGGTATCCCCCATCATTTGAGGACTTGCCATCACTAGACACAGCTTGCAGACAGCATGCCATTTCCAAACTGTAACACGCTTTGCCTTCTCCCAGAACAAGGGGATATAATCCCCCCTGCCCCACTCTATCTCTTCTCCACTATTGCATCACTTCACTAAAATCTTCCCTTGACCCTTTGGTGTCTCCTTGACCTTCTTAGATCACCAAAAACAGTAGTCTTTTTGGAATACTTGCCTAGGTGGAGGATACTTTCTTTCTCATCCCTCATCTCTTCCTCCTTCTCCTTCCCTCTCTCCCCCCTCTGTCCTACTCTCTTCCTTTCTGGCTATTGCTATCACACTGGAGAAAAGGCCCTTTTGTTTCAAACCAGACCAAACCAAACCAAACCTTAGAAATAAAAGCCTGGGGGCACCTGGCTCAGTTGGTTAAGCATCTGATGGGTGATTTCAGCTCAGGTCATGATCTCAGGGTCCCGGAATCAGGCCCACATGGGGCTCTGAGCTCGGTGCGTGGAGTCTGCTTGTCCCTCTTCCTCTGCTCCTGCCCCTGCTTGCTTGCTCTCTCTCAAATAAATAAGTAAATAAATAAATAAAATCTTTTTTTTTTTAAAGTAAGAAAAGAGAAAAGCCTGGCTACTGTAAATGGGGACAGAATTCTTCTACTTATTTCCATACATATTTTCAGGCAAATCTAGAGTTCTGAGGGGGAAATAAACATAATGAGCTATCTCTTCCTCTTGGGAATTATCTTCTATTGCTTACTCCCTCAAATATTATAGTCATTGTGTGACTTTGAATTCAACCATAACACACTTTTCTAATTAGGGATGACTATTGAAGATAACTATCATTCTATTTAATATGTTGTCATCACATGGGTCATAATCTTATGGGTATTTCTTAATCTTGTACTTTAGTATTTGTACAAAGATCTAATATTTGGTTTTATTGGATCAAAAAGTGCTAATATGCAAAGTAGAAAAAAACTTGAGTATCAATTTTTTCCTTTTTCTTTATTTCTCTCAGATCTGTATTATTACATATTTATAAGCAGCATAACTCATGACATTTTGAATCAAAGCTTTTGATTTCAGTTGAGATGTAAAGAAAGAGGAAGGATTCTCAGGGTTAAAGAGTTAGTTTTAACTTTCTGAGTGGGAGATTGAGAAATCCGTTCCTTGTCATTGTAACTCTTGCTAGTGTAGGCTTTTCCCCAGGATTCAGTTCCTGGTTTGTTTCTGTTCTGTGAAAAGTTGTGACTGGTACAGTGGCAAGCACACATGGGCGCACTGAGTACAAGAGCACTAAGTGCCAATCACATACCATGCTGGAAGTCTGTTCCATGGAATTCTAACCTGAAGAAATACTTCATGTTAAAGAAAAAAAAAGTGTTTCAGGGTATTCTACAGTAAATACGAGTAAGTCTGGAAAATGGTGAATCGCCTCATGGAGGGATGCAATGAGCATTTTCATATTAAAGTCTTTGAGAAACCTAATAAACGTTTACAGAACTTTTCCTGTGCATTTAGTGCATCCTGTTTTACTCAGAGTTTGCCAAGTTTAATTGATTACAGGCCTCTTTTACCTAATGTGTAGTTGAACCCTACAGGCTAATTTCTGCAGTTAGAAGTTTTGGAAAACACAGGTGTAAACACATGTGCCTGGATAATTTAGTAATTTTTATTTTTATTTATTATTTTTTAAAGATTTTATTTATTTATTCATGAGAGACACAAAAAGAGAGAGAGGCAGAGACACAGGCAGAGGGAGAAGCAGGCTCCATTCAGGGAGCCCTATGTGGGACTTGATCCCGGGTCTCCAGGATCACACCCTGGGCTGCAGGTGGTGCTAAACTGCTGCGCCACCAGGACTGCCCTAATTTAGTAATTTTTTAAAAAGATTTTATTTATTTATTTATTTATTTATTTATTTATTTATTTGAGAGAGAGATTGAGAGAACGAGTGGGGGGAGAGAGGGAGAGGGACAAGCTGACTCTACTCACTGAGTACAGAGCCTGATGCGGTGCTCCATCTCATGACCCTGAGATCATGACCTGAGCCCAAACCAAGAGTCAGTGGCTTAATTGACTGAACCATCCAGGCTGCCCCTAATTTAGTAAATTTTTATATAGTGCAACTTATACTAGATTTAACTAATTTCATGTAAGTTCTTTGCTCTACAAAGTTCATTTGCAGCCTTGCTATGTTGGTGTCTAGTTAAAGACTCCCCATGGGTGATGATATACACCTGAGATTAAATTTCAGCTCTGCAACCAACTTGCATGTCTTGGGCAAAATATTTAATTCACAGCTATTTATTGAGCTTTAAGTCATTAACTGAACAAGCATCTATCATTTCCTATATTCTTGACAATAGGGCTCCAAAAATAAACTTCAAAAGACTGCTGTTTTCCATGACCTTTCAATCTAAGAGCAGATGAGTAAATAAGTTACTTATAGTATAGGGGCAAAGTGAATGTAAGAGAAATACCTGAGGTGATCTTACCAAGGGAGAGATAGATGACTTCTGCTTGCAGGAAGAGGGCTCACAGTGAAGCAGATGTTAAGTTGAAGTTCAGAGTCATCTGTTCTCGGCTGAATAACCTTCGAAAATTATCTAAGCCTTGGCAGGTTCATGTGAAAAATTGTTAACTGAGAAAGAATTATTACTGAAAAATGGTTCCTGTGAAAAATCCATACTGAGGATTGAGTCAATAAGTTGCCATATTTAATGGGCCATATATGTTAATTCTCTGATGATCTCTGAAGCAAATCCTGAAAGAAGTTCTAGAATTCAGTGATGCAAAGTGGCATTTGAGGCATAGGAAACATGGACAAAGGTGAAGATTGGAGGCAGCACTGGGTCTACCTGGGTGGTTTGAAAGAGCTGCATGGCTGGCTGTTGGAGAGCATGAGAAGGGACAGAGTCTCTGGCAAATCTCACAGGCTCCTGCATGTCATACCAAGGACTTTGAATTGGAGACAGCTATTCGTAGGTGTCTGAGGGAGTTAAATGAGTTATATATAACCAATAGTGCCAGGGATCATAATTTTAACATAATTTAATAGTAATAATAATAATGTAAAATTATAATAGCCGATCTTTATTTGCTACATGTCAGGCTCAATTGTAACACATTATACGTATTCACTCACATTCATTTAGGCATCACCATAGCCTTGTGAAGTAGGTACTTGGCAGAATGGGGATTTGAACCCAGGCAGTCCAGCTTCTGAGTTCATGTTCTTGACTCCAATGGTGTCTTGACTCTTAAGAATTTACTACACTCTGCACTGAATAAGTGTTAGTCCCTCTTCTTGAGACATTCATGCTCACCTAACATTTATCTCTTGTCTGAAATGTGATGCAAGGTAATATATGGATAACCAAATGATTGAAAAAAAAAACATGTAAAGGGCTCAGATATATTGCCTTGTGGATAATTTTAATGGATTAATAATCTTGTTGTAGATTTCATTCTTATTTGTGTGTATTTCTCTGAAAGGTAAAAGAATAACATTAAGAATTTAGGCACACTTGTAGTTATATGCTCAAACACAATGAGAAGTTGGTTAGTTAGTGCTTTTTCCCCTGTGCTTAGAGTATTGTTGGTGCTTAATACATACAATATACTTTCATCATTTAATGTGTATTTAAAAAATTGATACTTCCTTGAACTATACAAATTCTTAATTTAGAACAGAGTCCTTTTTCATTCATCTGTAGAGAAGAAGCTGTAACCTTCTCATGGCTCCTCAGAAAGCTCCAAACCTCTAGAATGTTTGTGGATTAGATACCTACCTGTGGTGTCCTAAATTAGAGACTGACTTCCCTATTTCATTCTATAAGTGAAACACAGAGATCTGATCAGATTTGTGAAAATTAATCCTATATGGAAAAGGACAGGCACATTTTGCCTTTAGTTGGCTTTGTTTGGTATGCTGATTCTCAAGTTCCAAGCAGGAAGGGTTGAAGTTAATGGGCTTAGCAAAATACCAGTAGCAGGCAAAAGACCTGAGCAAATAGGATTATGAAAAGAACAGCTCAAAAATCAAGCTTGACATCAGGTGTGGTGTTTGGTGGGAGCTACGGTTGAGGGAGGTTCTCTAAAACATATTTTATCAGGAGGTGAGAGAACTCCGTTTTTAAAACTGCAGAATCAAGGGTAGCAAGACTATGAGGGAATAGAGGATGACGGACACCTTCTACGGAAGAGGAAAAGTTCAGAATGATAACAAAGTGTTAGGACATAATTGGAAGTTGAGAAAACTGATTTCACAAATGCATTGTTCTGCCGCCTTTGGTGACCTCATCAAGTAGTCTGAACATTTTCCTTCCTCTGACCTTTGCCGTTGTATTTTTTTCTATAAAACTTATGTCATCTTGTACCTGATGGACTGGAATTGGTCTTTTTCCCCATCAGACACTTAGGTCAGGAAGCCACACTAAAATCCATTTGTTATTTTTTTCCAGGATGAAAACTATCTTAGTTAGGTCTTTCTTATAAAAGTTAGAAACTTTCTTTTTAATTTTTAAAAATATTTTATTTATTTATTCATGAGAGACACAGAGAGAGGCAGAGCCATAGGCAAAGGGAGAAGCAGGCTCCCTGTGGGGAGCCCAATGTGGAACTCGATCCCAGGACACCGGGATCATGATCTGAGCCAAGGGCAGATGCTCAACTGCTGAGCTGCCCAGGCATCCCAAAAGTTAGAAACTAATTTAATGAGGGTTGTTATCTGTCCTGTTACACAGATCGGTTTTCCTGCAGGAGTTGGTAGGTTTTCTTTTGGTGTGGGAGGGGGACGGATATTCTGGCCCATCAGTCCTTGAAGAAGCTCAGGGACAGTCATATAGTCCTACCTGACAGGGTTGTGGGAGGATCCATTTACTGGAAAGGATGTTAGAGGTGAGAATTCATTTTCAGAGATGTGGAGGCAGTGCTTTCACTAAATACTCTTTTCAGAGAATAGTGACTTAGAGAACATTAGCCAGAACTGGTTTGTTTTAATCTACTTGTTTATATGTCTCCTGTCTCACTTTCATTTTTGTAAAAGGAGATATAAAAATAGCTTTTCTTTTTTTAAGAATTTCACCTTACACAAATAACTTAAAAAGGTAGTGTTTCAGTGTTCTCTTCATCAGTAGCACTGAGAGAGGAAAAAGAAGAGTTGAGATTTGCTAGGTTCAGTATTGTGTTTGATTTCTCATGAATGCCATTTTCTACTTTCTTTTGTATTCTCTGAGAATTACAATAATAAACCTGGCAGGCACTTGAAGTTTTAATTATTTGATAATGATAATTGATGGGCTGAATGATTAATGAAGGTAAAATTTATCATTTTTGAGACCCATAAACTACATATTATGTACCTGTTTGTACTGCCCTCAATGGCAGTGAATAATAATGGTTGCAAGAATATCCTTCTGGTGTAGTCAATAATAACAGTGTCTGCAGCTTTAACCTTATTTTTAAAATTTCTTCTATTGATCTCATTTAGATGAAACTGAACAGTTAAGAAAAAGATATATTTACTTGTCTTGTTTCTGGAAGTGATTTAATTATTTATTCCCATAAATGTGTGTAATTATTTTTTATTTAGCTATTAACTTAACAGATAAGATAGATTTTACAGTGAATTTAGCTCAGTGAAAAAAATTTTGAATCTATTTTGAGGAAGATAAGTCTAGACTAGATTAGAATAGAAACTCCATCAGAGTAGGGATTGTTTCCAAGATACTTTTCGTGTCTAGTGTTTGCCAACCAAATATTAGGTACTCAAGAAGTATTGGTTGAATGACTTTACATCGTATAGGCCTGCTAATTCATCAGCATCTTATTAAAAATTGAAAATTCTTGGCACGCCTGGGTGACTCAGTCAGTTAAGCATCAAACTTTTGATTTTCGTTCAGTCATGACCTCAGGATCGTGAGTTTGGGCCCAGTGTGGAGCCTACTTAAAATTTAAAAATAATTGAAAATTCTTTTATTATTATTTATTATTGCTGCTCACTGTTTAGAAAACAAATTTCAATAATGAGTAATCTTGAATTAAATAGAAAAATGGATGAACAATAAATAAATGTCATTGATAGTTATCATCTTTCAAAGCATGAGGTCTCTGGAGGAAGACAAACAAAATTAAAAGGTCCTTGTGATGAAGAGATTAAATAGATATTCTTTATTGTTAGGCATAAATCATAGATGATAATCAGCATAGAAATGATTAATTCGGTAGCTGTTATTTAGTACATTGTGCTGGGTGATGGTATGATCATAGTGATGCTTTGAATTTTCATGTCCTTTTCACTGTCAGAGTGGTTTCTAGTATCTTATGGGACCATAGAAGTCCAATGAGGGAAGTGAAGTATTATTCTCATTGGAATGGGAACAAATGAAGGCGTACAGGGTTAAGTAAATTGCAGCAGCTTTTTGTCATTTGGTGACAGATGAATATAAATGCTTCTTTTCCAGATCTGATTCTTCACACCTACATATTTCAACCTTTACAGACTCAGAGTAGCAGAAATAGAGGTCAGAAAAGAGGCATAAAGCTGAGAAAAAGAACACTCAGTTTAGCACATGACCTCTTGGTTACAGTTGAGACTTAAAGAAGATGGATTTTTTAACATCACTCTTTCTCTGAGTGCTTAGGTAAAATATTGTAAAATCCCAGAATGAGCCTACTGTTAAGTAGTGTGTGACCTTACGCAAATAAGGTTTTTCTGTTCTTATGTCAGAGCTTTAGAGTCTGCTTAACTTTAATTCAATTCAGATACTTTAGGATTTTGAGATTGTTCAAGCAAAATCGTATTTACTGTAGAAGTGACTAATTGTTCAAATGTAACCTAGTCTACTGACATTTACCACAGTTAAAGCAACTACTTACAATAACTGTCTATGATCCTGATTTTGTTGAAAGGATCCTATATTATACTCTAAAGAAATCTGAATGAAAACAGTGTCGTGCCTAAGATTTAGAAACTTTTATAATCCAACAAAAAACCAGAGGCCAAGAAAGCAGTGTTGAAGTTGAAAGTGGACTGGCTAAGATGGAAGATATAAGAAAAGGGAAAGCTGGTCATCTTTGATCACATAATTATTTTGAGGAGATACAAAGTCATCAAGCCAGTGGCAGAATTCTTATTGTCCCAGGCCCCTGAATTGTATTATTAATAATTACCATTAATGTACACTGAGTACTTTTTGGCAAGCATACTGCTACATGCTTTGAATCCCACAGCAATTCTTTGAGATGTTATTACTATCTTCCTTTCACACATGAGGACACTGAGACTTATGGAAGTTAGCAACTTGCTAAAATATTTCATAAATGTGTGTTTTAGGAATGATATATTAAAAATTCCACAAGGTTTCTGAGGGTGAAGAATAGTTATTGCTCAATATGTACAATAATGAATATTGTTCAACAATTCAAGACAGGAAATGGAGAATGATGTCAAATATAATAACGGATTCATTTGGAATTGCATGACCTTTTTGCTTGACCTACATTGAATTTTCTAGGGACATCTGTTTTGGAATCAGACCTAAATTTGAGTATCAGTTCTTCCCTTTATAAATGGGTACCCTCCTAATTGGGTTATTTAAATGTACTGTACCTCATTTTCCTCATCTGGTAAATGGGCATACTATCTTTCTCCTTCACAGGTCTGTTATAAACTCCCTATTATTTATGGATTTCATATTTGCAAATTCACCTACTTTATAAAATTTATTTGTGACACCCCTCACACACACACACACACACACACACACGCACATACACATCAATACAGGTAATTCTTTCATAGTATTTGCTGACATATACAGAGCTTTAAAAATTTGAGTCAACTGATCACATGGTCTCAGCTGAGGAAAAACAAGGTCACATACTGCCTCATTTCTGATAGTATAGAACAAGAGTCCTCTTCACAATCTATTCAATGCCACTTTTTTTTTTTGCATTTTTATACTTTTTATTGACGATTTTGTCTAAAATGGCCCCTCAAATGTGCAAAATGCTAGCTAGTGTTCCTAAGTGTAAGAAGCTGTGATGTACCTTGTAGAGAAAATACATGGGTTAAATAAGCTAAATTCAAGGATGAGTTATAGTGCTGTTGGCCATAATTTCAACATTAATGAGTCAACAGTGTATATTAAATAAGATGTTTTTTACTGAACCACACATAAAACAAGGTTATGTGTTGACCTATTGCTGAAGATATTGTGACAGGAGTCTCACAGGAGCCTAACTCTGGATTTTGCCATGAATGAAAAGAATTGACTGTGTAATAAATACTCAAAACATTCACTGTTAACTTGCTTCTCAGCTTTCCTTCTGGTCTTAGAGAAGAAAACACCTCTGAAAGATTCGAGGCTATTCTCAATAATTTTAACAAGGCAATGAACACTCTGAAATGACACAACATAATCTTCTTAGCTTCTAGAGTCCCTTCTCACAACTTATAAAATATTATTTCTTATTAATTAAAAGTTCAGTTTGGGACACGGACTAAGGTATCTTCAAGGATTATGTTATCAGAAAGTAAATATTTTCAGCTCAGCAGGTGGTTTACTCTCTGCTACAACTCTTCTCTGCCACTGTGGTACAAACGCAGCTATACACAATATGTAAATGAATGGTTGTGACTGTGTTTCAATAAAACTTTATTTACAAAAACAGGCAGGCTGGATTTTGCCTGCAAACTGGAGTTTGCTGACCTTTGATTTAATGTAATGTTGGTGCTTGGTTTATTATAGTAGTTGTCAGTTTACTAGAAGTTTACCTATAAACCATAGAAAGTGAAATAAAATTTTTTCCATTTCTGTATTTCTCTGCTGGTAGTGCTGGTAGTGAAATAATAGCATGTAGTGAGTGTTTATTAAATGCCAGGCACTGTGCTAAGCACTTGATACTATATTTTATTTAATTAGTGTAGCCATATGAAGCAGTACTATGACTATTATCTCATTTTTCAGAGATAGAAACTGAGGAACCCAGAGAGGTAAAGTAACTCATTTAAGGCCACAAGAAGTGGTACAACCTGGTCCCAGGATAGGTTTGACCTTGTAGCCAGCATGTACTATTTATTTGCCTAACCTTTTCTTATTTTCTGATGTTTTTCTAATTTTGGGATGTTGATCTGAGAGTCACAATTTCATTGTAAGCATTGTAATAAGCTTTTCTGAAGAAAAACATCATAATTTTTCAGTGGATAAGTAAGTAGACAACTGTGGGTTTTAGCTCTAATTCTTTAGTTTTTCAAAAGTAATTTGTATTTCTTCCTAAGTTTTCAAATGTATTGTAAAAGAAGAATGTATCTAAATGTGAGGCTTTGCTACTTTACTCTCTACTGGGAGACTTGTTTTTCTTTATCGATTAATTGGGAGGTTTTATTTTGTTCTTGTTTCTCTCATATCCTGATTGAATGATTACAAAGCCCTTTGCTGTGTTTGAGTCACTAATAGCACTTTAAACACAGAGCCAACCACTTGGGGGACATAGATTTGTGTTTGTTGAATGACTAATAAGTTAGCAACAGAACTACCTTCTTTTCTCTAACTGTGTCAACTATTCTTCACATTGCTCATGCCTGCTGTCTCTGGTTTTAGTTAGTTCTCAGAATTAGCACAGACCTTGACATCAGTAATAAGATATAGGTTGTAGAAATGACTAGGTCGGAGTCATGAATATTGAAAAAGTAGAGTTACTGATTTGGCTGTTTCATGAGAAACACTACCCTCCTATTACCCCTATACATTTAGTTCCCACTCACTAGATCAACCGTTTATTTGGACTCAGTATTTGTCAGATAGAATTATGAACCCAAAAATAACGATCCTTGTTTTCTGGAAGCTCAAAGTCTACATCAACTGATAGATTTTATATCTATATAAATAGATATATATATTTTACATCTATTTATATAGATGTAAAAATATATATTTATATCTATATACACACATATAAAATATATATTTTTATATATATAAAATTTATATCACCTCATTGTGTGTATGTGTGTTTGTATGAGTGCTTTAAAGCAGGGGCTATGAGGGCAGCCTGGTGGCTCAGCAGTTTAGCGCCGCTTTCGGCCCAGGGCGTGATCCTGGGGACCCGGGATGGAGTCCCACGTCAGGCTCCCTGCATGGAGCCTGCTTCTCCCTCTGCCTGTGTCTCTGCCTCTCTCTGTCTCTCTGTCTCTCTCTCTCTCTCTCTCCCTGTGTGTGTGTCTCATGAATAAATAAAATCTTAAAAAAAAATAAAAAAGCAGGGGCTATGAGAAGAGTATAGTAGGAGCACAGAGGGAGGCTCACCTGGCCAGCTGACTGCCTGGAGGGGGGCAGGGAGGTCTCATGAGGAGGGTCATTTGGGGGTTAGGAATGGGAGTTTTGCAAGTGGAACAGAGGGATTGATTAACATCTCTGGAGAAAGAAGAACACAGCAGGGAGAGAGAGGATGAAATATTTTGGGAATGATAAGAATTTTGTTAGGGTTGAGAGAGGATGGGGCAAGCAAGGGATGAGCCTGGGAAAATAGTTGGGACCAGATTATGAAGTGCATGTGGTCATAAAGTCAACTTTAGAAAGCCTTAATTAGGGTGTGGCATGATCAGAGCTTTATAAAAATAATTCCGGTGACAAAATTGATGGAGGAGCACAGTGACAATTGAGTTCTACATTCTTCTGCCTTCCAGCTTTCTCCTGTGCTTCTGGAGAGTATCTAGAAATGAAGAACCAGGTATGCAGTAAGTGTGGCGAAGGGACCTATTCCTTGGGCAGTGGCATCAAATTTGATGAATGGGATGAATTGCCAGCTGGATTTTCCAACGTTGCGACATTCATGGACACTGTGGTCGGCCCTTCTGACAGCAGGCCAGATGGCTGTAACAAGTAAGAATCCAAAGGAGTCTTTGGATCTTGACTTAGTACTTGAGAATGGTATAGTTGCTCTTTTCCAGAAAGACTTTGGGGGTAATCTTGGTACTGATTGGGATTATAGATAATCTAATTGCAAAGAATCATATTGTTTTTTGGATGGTCATACAGATAATGTAGTTCAATTTTCATGAGATGAAAATAGTTGCTCTTTGGACATAATAGTTGCCATATACAAAAAAGCTACCAGAAAAACAAATCAGTTTTCTCATAATATATCTATAACATTCAAGACAGTGGTATTTCTACAAACCTTTCTCTAATTTTTAATGGATAATTTTAGATTTATTTTTCTTCTCCTCTGAAAGGAATAATTGTGTAATCTTCATTTAGATACTGTATTATCTCCTGTAAGAGAAAGTAAGTTCAATACATAAAGTGGAAAGCTCTTTCACTTAATTTCTACCTTTTAAACAAATTTAGAATTGAAGTATAGTTGACATAAAATGTAGCAGTTTTAGGCATCAACATAGTGATTTGACAATTATATATGTGATGAAATGTTCACCACAGAACTGGAGTTGCCCTCTGTCACTATGCATAGTTATTACAATATAACTGACTTTATTACTTGTGCTGTGATTTCTTCCTTTCTTTAGGGGATTATTAGCTTCACCTATGGCAACACTGGTCGAATGTTAAATTGTTTTGAAAAGACACAGAATCTTTATCTTTGGGCTGTAATCCTTCCTGTTCTCTTATGTTGACCATGCAACATTTCCTTCCTTATGGCCATGGATAGGAGAAATAAAACTTCAGACCACTGGCTGCCTTCTGACTAGAATAGCTTCTCAGGAACTCAGCATTTTTACCAGGACCTAAGGATGCCAGGGAATTACTTAGCTGTGCTAAAAAGATGTGTTCTCTCCTTCCTACCTTCCCCAACCCTGCTTGCTTTCCAGTGTTCCCTCTGCCAAGTGACATTTTTATTCTCCTGATAATGATCATTTCATTATATAGGGTTATTATATTAGATATCATTAATAAGATTATTCCTCTCTGTCTCTCTCTCTGTATATATATATTTATATATGTGTATCTTTGTATGTATGTACACATATACATATACATGTATATGTACATGTATATACATATGTATTAAAGTATGTGTATATATTTTGAAAATATAATTTAATTTTTTAAAACAAAATTGCTCTTTAGAGTAAGGTACTTGTAGGATGTTATGGTACCTCAGATCTTTGTTTAGGTGGGTAGGAGATATTGATATGGCTTCTTCTTCTACTTAGAATATATAGTTTATTCATTAAAGAAGTTTAATGATAATTACAACTTTTTCAATGTACTGTCCCATCTAATTTTCTCAATGTGAGTTTCAGTCTGATATTGCTGTGATCATCTCTTCCCCTCCCTTCCTTTTTCCATTCATCTAATCTTGCTTTAATTCTTTTTAATTGGTTGGGTCATAGAATTTTCCAAAGTGGTTGTAGCATTGTAGACTCCAGTGGTACATTTGAATTCTAGTTATCCTCCATATTTACCGTTTGTTTTGTCAAGTCTTGTTTTATTTTAACCATTCGTGTGTGTGTGTGTTTGTGTGTGTGAAATGATACCTCCTGTGCTTTGAATCTGATTTCTTATGAACACTTTTCATATATTCATTGTCCATGTGTTTAATTTTTGTGTGTGAGATGTCAACATGTTTTAGCCATTTTCTATTTTTGGGGGGTCATTTTCTCATTGAACTCTGTGAGTTCTTTGTGTATTCTGGACAAGAGTCGTGTATATTCATATAATACTTAATACATGCATGAATGCATATGCAAATACATGTATTGATAAGTATGTGTACTATTTTCTCCCAGTTTGTAGCATTTGCCTTTTCATTTTCTTAATGATGTCTTTTGATATACAAAAGTTTAAAACTTGAAAAAGTACAGTTTATCAAATTTTTTTTGTTACGGTTAATGTTTTTTACTATCTTCAGATATTTTTGCTACTCTTGATTGCAAAGGCTACAAATTGTAGTATGCATTCTGAGAGTGTTATTAGAGTTATTATTGTACTTTTACATAAAATGTAAAACTGTACAATGGTATTGTTACAGTTATACCCTCATTTGTGTTCTATCGTTGCATATTATATTTAGAAACATAAACCCTATAGTATAATGAAATGTATGTTAAATAATATTTGTTTTTAAAAGCATTTAAGAGATGAAAAATATGGCATTATATGTTTATTATACATAGAGCACCATTCCTGGTGCTCCTTCTTTATATATAGATCTGAATGTCTAGGATTATTTTTTTCAACCAGTGAAATTTTCTTTATCCTTTCTTATTATGCAAGTCTGCAGCTCACAAAATCTTTCAACTGTTGTTGACTTAAAAATGCTTTTATTTTTGCCTCTGTTTTGAAGAAAATTCTCTTGGACTTTGGACTCTGGACTTATTTTTCTCTTTCTATGCTTTAAAGATGTTCTACCTTCCGAATTCTCCCTTATTTGTGATGGAAAGTTAGCTGTATTTTTTATGATTAATTCCCTTCTATGGAACATGTCTTTATTTCTCTGCCTACGTATAAAATGCTCTCCATATTTTTGCTATTCAACAGTTTGTGGCGTGCCCAGTATTGGTTTTCATGTATTTATTTGTTTAATTAGCTTTTTGGATTTGTAGGTTAATCTTTTCACCAAATTTAGCAATTATTTTATACATTATGCCACCAATAATGTTTTTCTACCTTTTTCTCTCTCTCTTTTCCTTCTTTTACTCCAATTACATGTACATTAGACTACTTGATATTGTCTAAAAATTGTGAGACTCCTTTTTCTTTCAGTTGTTTTCTCTCATATTTCAGATTACATAATCTCTATTGCTCTATCACTAACTTTTTTTTTTTCAGTCTCAAGCTTGTTCTCAAGCCCATCTGGTGAATTTTAAATTTTACATGTTGGGATTTCTCAGTTCTAGAATTTCCATCTAGCTTATTTTATGTCTCTTATTTCCCTTAAAATACTTGAGATTCTCTATCCCTTCACTTACTGTATTCATCTTTTATTTATAGTTGACTATATTTGTAAGAGCTGTCTTAAATACTTGTCTTTTTTTTTTTCTTACTATCTTTTTTCTCAATTAAGGATCATATTTTCCCACTTATTTGCATGCCTGGTAAATTTTTATTGTATCGTGGGCACTGTGAATATTAAGGTGTAGGAAATGTGGGTTGTTTTTTCCTTCATTTTAAGGGTGCTAAATTTTATTCTGGCAGGCAGTTTATGTACTGAAAGAGCACCTCGATCTCATCAGTCTTGGTTGTTTTGTTTTGTTTTGTTTTTATTTTTTAGGATAGTTCTGTATTGGTTTCACTCTTAGTCCTAGGTCATGGCCTTTATTTCAGTGCAGGAGTTGGCAAACTGTGGCCTGTGGGTACTTTCTTTGTTTTTTTGTAAACAAAGTTATATTGGAAGACAGCTGCACTCACTTATTAATGACATTATCTGTGGCTGTTTTTCAGTTAAAATGGCAAAGTTAAGCATTGCAGAAAGGACCAGATGGTCCACAAAGCTAACAATATTTATTTACTGGCTCTTTATGCAGAAGTATACTGATACCTGCTCTAGGGCATGGACCTTATTCCCAAGGTGGGGCAGTTCTGCTGTCAGATGAATGCCCAATGTGGTTATCAAGTTTTCTCCTCTAGGGCTGACCTGGGGCTCCAGTGACTCCGACTAAAGTGATCTCTCTGTTTATGTCTCAGCTTTGCAGTGGCTGTTCTCTGCTATGTTTGTCCCTACCCTCCAGCCCCAAACCCAGGACCTAGTCTATATGGACTCTTGGACCCATTTTTTTCTGATTCTCAGGCCTATAATTTCCAGCTGCTTCAGCTGCCCTAAATAATCATCTCTGTTCCTCAGCTCAGTGATACTGCTCTGCTCTACTTGGGTGCCACGGTCTGGAAAGCGTCCTGAAGAGTGAGGTCAAAGTCATTTTGGGCTTTGCCTCTTGCATTTTCCGGCTCTCAAGAATCTCAGTCCTATGTTGCCTATTGTCAGTGCCTGAATTTGGCTTGTATATTTTCCTTAACAGTTTGTTAAAGAGAAAGGGCAAATCCAATATCAGTTAGTGAGTCATGTTGGGAGGTGGAAATCTTAGTCTTCAGATTTCTTTCAGAAAAAAAGAAAAGAATTTGCTAAAATCTCACTCTTATTATCCATATCAACAGTTGCATCTGAAGAGAAGGATGATAAGTTGTGCTTTCATACAGTTTGGTTAGAAATTTTTTGGGGGGCAAAGAGTCAATATGTGATTCATTATTGATTTATCTAAGAATTAAGGTTAGATTTACAACTTAAAATTTTGTTCACCAGTGTATTTTCTTAATTTTTCTTTTTTTTTTTTTTTACATAAAAATTCCAGCCAGACACTTACCCCTACTATATACTCTGAAACTTTGGTCTGTATTTTATTTAGTTTTACTTTAAACAGGTTTTTTACTAGGACTATCCCTTCTTTCATATCAAGGAACTCCTTATCTTCCTGCCAGGTATATATGTTTTTAAATAAAACTTTGGATTTGTTTGAGAGAATAATTCTACCTCAGACTATTGCAGTTAGTGGTCATCTATTTAGTGGCCAAATTTTTGGTGAAAAATAGCAGTTTCCTAGCAAATGGATCACATAACCTTACCAGGATCTAAGAAGCCCTTTGCTATATGAGTCTTTTCCCAGTAGTATGTTGGCCTTTCAGTTCCAGAAAAGCTTTAGACTTCACTGCTATGCTTTGCTGATGGGAACTACTTTTGAAACTGAGTTATGTAACTTGTAAACAGAAGAGGTTTCTGAATGCTAAGGTAAAAATGCCTCTTGGTTTTGTTTCCACAGCTCTTCTTGGGTCCCTCGTGGAAATTACATAGAGTCAAATCGTGATGACTGCACGGTATCTTTGATCTATGCTGTGCACCTTAAGAAGTCGGGTTATGTCTTCTTTGAGTATCAGTATGTCGACAACAACATCTTCTTTGAGTTCTTTGTAAGGCCTTTTATGTTATAGAATTTACTTTTTGAGGGAAATTCATGTAAAATTTCTCTTAATTGATTGTTACTATTCCATGCATGGTATGCCTCCTCAGTTTTTTTCTGTCAACCAAACCTTTTGATAGTAACAGAAAACTTTATTTTTTTCTTTAATATTTCATTTTCTGCTTAAATATTGTTTATGTTGAGCTCTCACTTTGTTGGATAACATTGGACTTGTTTTATTTTTGGTTAATAAGATCCTTAGATGACCATTTTGATTTGGACTTTTAGTGTGAAAAATACTTTCACCAATATTCATTTTAAATTTTTTATAGCTAAGTTATTTTATTCAAAATATATTTTCACCACTTTTAGTTTTTTTTTTTCTCTTTGGAGTTTCAAGTATTTGATTTAAGTATAATCATGGGCAGTATTTCACAAGTGGAAGTGGCTATATGTTTCTGATTCTGTCAGTTTTGTACAATCTAAAGAAATCAGTGGATGAGATAGTTGATTTCTTTGGTAAGAGATGAAATAGCATTACACAATATAAGGTAAAATAGTAGTTTACAGAGTAGGCTTGAAGGGAGGTGGGTAGGGGGATGGGATAGCTGGGTGATGGGAATTAAGGAGAGCACGTGATATATGAGCACTGGATGTTCTATGCAACTGGTGAATTACTGAACTCTACTTCTGAAACTAATTATACATTATATGTTAATTAATTGAATTTAAATTAAAAAAGAATAGACTATTACTACTAAAATTATTTAAGTATTTAATATAGGGGTACCTGGCTGGCTCAGTTGGAAGAGTATGTGACTCTTGATTTCAGGATTGTGTTTGAGCCCCACATTGGGTGTAGAGATTACTAAGATAAATAAAAAAGAAACTTTTTAAAAATTAATATAAACTGTGTCTAATTTAGCAAATAGTTGTTGCAGTCTCTCAAATGCTTGAGAAAATATTTTCAGATTGACTTCTTTAAAAAAAATTGTGTGTTGTATAAGTAACTGGGAAAACTGATCTTGTAAAATGTTTCTGTGGTTCAGATTTCAGGAGCCCAGGTACTAATTATTCTAAAACAAATATATTTTGCTCCTGATAATGGAAATTTGTAAGTCAGAAGTTTGATAGGAAGAGACACTTGCCATAAAAATATGAGCTTTAGATTTGAAGTCAAGAGATTCTGGGTCAAGTTCCAACTGCAGCGGCTGATTATGTGTTTTGGACAATGAAGTTAACTTTCTGGCCCTCAGAATTCCATTTTGCAGAGTGGATTGTATGACAAGACCTTTAAGGATCCTCCTTGTCCTAATATCCTTTGATGAGTTCAAAATGTTAAGTGATTTTCAAACAGATTTGCTTTTATAAGCTACATTGTGTTTGCAAAACACTTCTTAGGGTAAATGATTCCCAATTCCATGAAACATTTTTGCAATACTACCAAAATGAGAGTAAAGTTAAGAAGTTAGGTAATTATAAAACTGTTAGAATAAGCACTCAGTTTTATATTGTTGAGTAAGTCCTTTGAGAGTTGTTGGTAAAGGTACTCTTAAGGCATGAAGTTTTATTAGTTCCTTTGAATGTTGCCTCTGTGCTTCTGGTTACAAATTGAAAAGAGGTGGTGAGTTCCTTCTTTTGTTGATGTTTCAGCTTTATAGGTTACAGTTTATTGACTCAGAGTGTCAACACTTCAGTCATCATGCTTATGGTTAATGGAAAGGAAATACCTGAAGCCTGAAGGAAAGTTGTACCTACGGATATTACATAATTTAAAGCAGTCAAGTATTTAATTTTAGAGCTATGGGAATTTCATTCAGCTCCTCTACTCTTCTTTTTAAGCAACGGAGCTGAAACCTAGAGAGAATAAGTGGTTGAATCAAGGTCATACCTTTACTACTTACTTTTAGAATGAAGAACAGAAATCAGATCCCAGAATGCCAGTAGAATATCCTAATATCACATGATGTTTGATTTCAGCTGGAAAAACAAAACAAAACAAAACAAAACAAAACAAAACAAAACAAAACCTTTCAGCTTATCCACATATTGACCACCAAAGGTATATTTAGGGTGCATATCTGCTTAAAAATGGCTTAACACTTGCATTAGAATGTTCATTATGCTTATAGTACATATCTGATACTTAAATTCAGATTAAACAAATATCTTCAGTGGCTAATATTCTCTGGTATTTCTAGTTAATAATCTTTTAGGAAATATCTTTATGGAGAACATTTTAATGTTGTTGATAAACTGCTCAGGAGGATGAATGAAATGGAGAAATGAATGAAGAGAGAAATAGCCATTTTGGCCAAAGTAGAGGTTACAAGGTTTTATGTCAACCCTACTGTGTTGCTGCCTCTTATGCAGTATTGCAGAATGGCCTAGCTTTTTGATGTCTGTGTATTCTTCAGAGGCCTGGAAAAGTAGTGTGCAAACCTTTAGGCATTTTATAAGAATTGTCTGGAAAGCACAAAATGTTTGGTGCTAAAGATAACAGCTGTAGTCATTTGAACTGGTCCTATGATTCACATTTCCCCCCAAATAAAAATTTAGGGCTTTGGCTTTGACTGTAACTACTTACCTACATATGTGGAATAAGTCCTGGGGAATTGAAAACAAAGCAGGTGTCATTTATTTATTAATTTAAAACCTGACTTCCCTAAATCTTATAAAAATATGCTTTATTTTTATACTATTGGGCCTGCATGGTGAATTAGAGCTCTTAAAACTTTTGATAAGGTTTTCATAATGACTTTTTCTCCTTTCTGTGAATTTTCTGGTTTAACTGTTCTCATCCTCTCTCCTTTCCTCCTCTCCTGATTCTTAACCTTTTTGTTATAATAATGAGGATGCTTTACATAGAACCACTTGTATACAGTTGTCACTTGGGCTCCAGAGGTCTTGGTATGTTTACTTTCTGAGAATCACTCACAGTCATTATTTAGTATGTTTTGAAAGAGGCTCTTGCAGCCTGTCCTATGCTGAGTAACAAATTTAATTAGAGCCATTATTCAAGAAGCTTTACTGGGGCCCTTGTGTTTAATCCACAGATTCAAAATGATCAGTGCCAGGAGATGGACACCACTGCAGACAAGTGGGTAAAACTCACAGACAATGGAGAATGGGGCTCTCATTCTGTAAGTCTCTGTTCATCTTCTCTCCCACCAACCCCCATTCTGCTCCTTCCTTTCCCCAGTCTTACAAAAATGTTCGTGAAAAAAAATTGTTAATTTAGAGTTTCTAGTTAGGGAAGAAATTGCCCCAAAGTTTCAGGGACATAGCTTCTTTGTAGGTGTTTTTTCTTGCCTTTCTCTTTCTCCTTAGGCTTCTTTCCCTACTCTTTCCCATCATACTCCAACTTTCTCCTTTTCAAAGGGGCATTGAGAAGAAACTAAGGCTATTCAAAATTAACACAGAGAACCATGGGGCATGTAAGTTTACATATGTGCCTGTCACATGGGAACAATCAGTGGCTCTTGGCACTGGAAGGATCCTTTGATCCAGTTTTCTCTGCAGTTACCCCAACAAGGGACTTTCCAGCTTGTCTTGTTAGGGGCTGGATTGACTCCCCTGTTGGACAGCTCTCCATGTCACAAAATCCATCATTGTTGGCGCCTAAACCTGCTTCTTGTTTATCATCTGTTGCTCAGAGTTCTGTCTCCCGTTACATTGGGTGAGGTACCTGCATAGTCTCCTCAGGACAACTCTAAATGCTTGAAAGCAGTGATCATGCAACATAATCTGTGAATCTGTTATTATTTGAGGGCACTGTCCCTTTAGAATGAGGCACAGTTTTAAAATTTAACTCTGGCTTATTGTAGCTCTGTTTCTATAGGCACTTGGCTTAATCTCTTTTGTTTTGTTTTTGGCTTATTCTCTTTGAATCTGATTTTTCATGTAAGAAATGGGAGCAGTCTTGCAGGATTAAATGAGAGGACATATGGGAAAGGCCCGGTGTGGTGCCCACAGTGTAGACTGAACTCTATTTCAGTAAGTGACCACCCACCCTCAACTTTGTATTGGAGCAGGTGCCTCATCCTTGAGTGATTAATACAATGTACCCTTTCAGACTGTCTTTTTGATCTGTATGCCTGGAAATGATATTAGAGCCACTTAAGATCCATTCACCTAAGCATTCATTAAGCTGGGCTTTGAAAGTACAAGTAACCCTTGGCAACTAATATACTTTCTTCACTTAACACAAGTGAAAGTACTCAGTGCACTACTTTTCTGAATGCGTGGCAGGGTGAAGTACTTGGATATGTTTTAATTTCATACAGCTTGAATTTGGCCAGCCAGAGACTACATAGAAGAATAAGAGTGGCAGATGAGAAAGCAAAGAAACTTTAAATTAGTTCATTTGACAGAAACAGCATGAGATTTACTGGAAGTGTTGTTTGATATGTAAATAGAACAATGTGCTGGTGGCAAAGGAAGCAAATATTAAATGTAATATCATTTACATTCTGGAGTCATTTAAATCATGTTATTTTATAACAGTCCTATTTTCTCTGGTTGTCATTGCAGTATTGTTTATTAAACAATTTTAGAAGGAAGCAAAGTCTTTCTGTTGCCTTTTTGTTTTCAGAGTCCAGAGATCTACTTATGAATAGTGGCAGTCAACAAATATATAATTGGGTTGAGTGCCTTTTCACTCTCTGGAATGAATTCCTTTTTAAATATAAACCAAGACTTCAGGCACATAGTTTAAAAATTCTTTTATTTTTTTGTTCAGGCTTAAATAATTTTCTTTTCCTTCTTTGTTGCTTTATTTTTTGGATTGGCAATTTTTTTTTTTTTTTAGAAAATACGACTATAGCACAGTAGACTTAAATTTGTAGGTGCCCAGTTAATGGTGTTTCATTATAATGCCTTGAACAGTGTTTAAGGGATTAGCTTTTAGATATGGTTAAAGTAGCATGATTTAAGGACATCTGGGTGGCTCAGTGGTTGAGCGTCTGTCTTTGGTTGGGATAGAGTCCTGCATCAGGCTCCCTGCAGAGAGCCTGCTTCTCCCTCTGCCTATGTCACTGCCTCTCTCTGTGTGTCTCTCATGAATAAATAAATAAAATCTTTAAAAAGTAGCATGGTTTATCTGACCTGAATGCCCTGTGTTCTTCTTTACAGGTAATGTTGAAATCAGGCACCAACATATTGTACTGGAGAACCACTGGGATTCTTATGGGTTCTAAGGCAGTCAAGCCAGTTTTGGTGAAAAATATCACAATTGAAGGTACTTCGTAGCAATTTTTTTTTTTTTTAGTAACCACATATCACAATTTAGAGTTAGTTAAAACATCAATTAAATTGTTGGTTTGGATGGCTCAAGGGTTTATGAGGCAGAAATTAGTATGTTAGCCATCATACATGTCTAGAGATCCTGGTTTTATTTTTGGCAAGTTGACTGGTATTGTTTGTTTGTTTGTTTTTTTTTTTTTTTGTATCCTTAAATTAATCTGTGTGAAAAAATAAGCACGATAAAAATTTTCAATGTCTTTACATAAAACATAAGGATCATTGTTAATAAGAACCTATTCTTCATTTAGGAAACACCTATTATGCCAGGCATCAAGCTCACACAGGTCACTAAATCCATAGAAATAATAAAATAAACTCATCTGCCTGTCTCCTAAACCTCTTATGCCTCTCTGAACCAGCCAGACATTTTCTGTCCCAGAAGAGCAGCCAATAAACCCTGGCATGGTTCATTCTCAATTAGGGCTAATTTTAATTAAGGCAGTGATTCTCCTTTATTAATGGCTTGTATTTTACTACATTCTATATGGTTTCCTGTGACACTAATTTATTAGTCATAGGGACATCTGCTGGCAAAGGCTGGAATTACAAGCCAGAAAAAAGGCCACTCCTCCCAGGGTTTGGGTCTTGCTTGTGACTTAATGATCAGTGGAGAAAAAGGGAACAGGTGGCTGCAAAGATCAAAGCAGAGTAGGCTGGTACAACTGGAGGAGACCTTAGAGTTCATCCCACTTCTGAGTTAGTGGAGTTGTCTCTTGACAACTCAGTTTATAATTTAGTATACCTCTGTTGAATCTCAATCTAAGTGTTTGCTCTACTTAGGGTGTTTTATTTTTATTTTTTAATTTTTATTTATTTATGATAGTCACAGAGAGAGAGAGAGAGAGAGAGAGAGAGAGAGAGAGAGGCAGAGACATAGGCAGAGGGAGCAGCAGGCTCCATGCACCGGGAGCCCGACGTGGGATTCGATCCCGGGTCTCCAGGATCGCGCCCTGGGCCAAAGGCAGTCGCCAAACCGCTGTGCCACCCAGGGATCCCTACTTAGGGTGTTTAATTCAGTATCTATCCCAGTTTTTTGCAGACAGTAAATATTTCCTTGGTGTTGAATGAATGGAATAAAGGGTCCTGGCTTAATGCTACTGTTTCTCTCACTTCTGATAGAAGCAGCAAGAAGGTGCTGATTTGCTTCTTGCTAGTGAGTCCTTCCTCCCATGCTCTGTTTTTAAATTATCACACAGGGGTGGCATACACATCAGAGTGCTTTCCATGCAAGCCAGGCACATTCAGCGACAAACCAGGTTCCTTCAACTGCCAAGTCTGTCCCAGAAACACCTACTCTGAGAAAGGAGCCAAAGAATGTATAAAGTGTGACGAGCACTCCCAGTTTTCAGGTAGGACTAGTTTTTGTCAGTTTATGTTCTTTGTTTTCTCTCTAAATTTATGTCTGTTGAGAATGTGTATTCATAAGACAGAAGCCACACTGAAATGTGGTGGGAACAGTGTGCCAGAAACCAAGTGCTGAAGTGAATCAATACTGAATGGATAAAATACAACTTCTTACCCTTTTGTGCATGACTTTTCCATTCGCCCTTTTTTCTGTTCCTTCCACACCATATGGAGAACTGCTATGGATATATTTATACTCATCTAAAACAAATCATATTGTACTTTACATGATTCGGTGGCATAGAGATAGATATACTTAGAAAATTTTCATTTGCTGCAATTATACAATGTTCATTGATGATGGAAGACATCTAATATCTTTTTGGGAAAAATTATGATAGGTTTCTTGTGTATCATGGAAAAATTTATTGATCTAGGGTATATAGAAATGCAGGCCTTTATTTTCCTTAGGCCTAGCTAGTTCTTCCTAAATTGCTCTGGTAAGGTTATTTTAAATTTTGAGTTGTCTGGGTTTGTTTGTTTGATTTTTGCCTTTTCTGAGAGTCACAACATAAATGACTAATTTCTGAAATGTGTTTTTATGTTGCAGAAGAAGGATCCAGTGAGTGTACGGAGCGACCTCCCTGTACCACAAAAGACTATTTCCAGATCCATACTCCGTGTGATGAAGAAGGAAAGGTATAGGCTGTGTTCAGTCCACTGCATTCCGTGTTAGTCCAACCCTCTTCCCAATTTGAGCAGACTCTAGTTTGTTTGTGAGAGACTTAAATGAGTTGAGTTATAATATGTGTTTGTAAGTAGGACATGAGGAAATTTAAGAATGTAGATTCTGAGTCTTGCTATCCTGGCTTTAATCTCATGCTATTACTTATTAGTGCTATGGTTATTTGCTCTAAGTTTGCTTTTTCATCTGTAAAATGGGGTTAATTTACTTCTTACTTCACAAGGTTGTTATGAGAATGCAAGACATTATCAGTTTAAGGTTCCTTGTATAGTGTCTGGCACATAGTGAGTGTTCCATAAATCACTGCTATTTTTAACAGCTAATTTTTTTTTTTTCAGAGGTAATAGAACCAGGAGGAACACAGTCTTAAAATGTGTACTGTGACTCACAGGATGAAAACATCCTGTAACTTCTCTTTAATTATTTGGTTCCTCAGTAGGTTTGATCAATAAAAGCCATGCAGCCATAGGCAAATTCAGTTATGGCAGATTACTGTGTAATTGTGTTTAGAAAATGCAAAGCAATTAACCTACAGCTGGCACTTCGCCAGAGGAAAAATACACACGTGAACCTTGCAGTTGATGTGGTATTCTCTGTATGACAGTTAGCCTATATTAGCATGTGTCAGTAGGAGAAACTGAGATTGAAGTGGTTGCAGGGGTGCCTGGGTGGCCCAGTTGGTTGAGCATTTGACTCTTGGTTTCAGCTCAGTTCATGATCTGATGGATGTGGGACCCAGCCCTGCACTGGGCTCTGTGCTCAGTGCAGTTTGCTTCAGGTTCTTTCTCCCTCTCCTTCTGCCCCTCTCCGCTCATGCTCTTTCTTCCTGTCTTTCTTTCTAAAGAATAAATAAATAAAATATTTTAAAAAAACATGGCTGCAATGCAGCATTCTTTCTTTGTGTTTACATCTTTGAAATCATGGCATTTAATTTCTTGACCTAGTTTGCAGAATATATATACGTGTCAGAATCACTTTTCTTTTCTTAATTTAATTTTATTATTTATTTATTTATTTATTTATTTATTTATTTATTTATTTATTTTTAAAGATTTTATTTATTTATTCATGATAGTCACACACACACACACACACACACAGAGAGAGAGAGACAGAGAGAGAGAGAGAGAGAGAGAGAGAGAGAGGCAGAGACACAGGCAGAGGGAGAAGCAGGCTCCATATAGGGAGCCTGATGTGGGATTCGATCCCGGGTCTCCAGGATCGCGCCCTGGGCCAAAGGCAGGCGCCAAACTGCTGCGCCACCCAGGGATCCCTCTCTTCTTAATTTTATATCCTTAGGTTCTAATATGTACTTTTTATATTTGTGTGATAATTAATCTTACCCTGAGTCCTTAAATTTTTTTTAAAGAATTAACTCTTTAGTACTTAAGACCAAGTTTATTCTAGTGTTTTCAGGAGAGCTTTCACTTGCTCAGAATAAACTCAAGGGAAGTCCAGTTTAAATTAGTGGAGAATTTTAATAATTAGAAGTATATGTATTGTTTTAAATAAGAACAGTAACTCAAATAGCCCTATAATGATGGCCAAGGAAGGGATATTTCCACTTAGAAAATACATACAGAGAGTCACTAAGATGAGTTGAAAGTAATTTGAAATAATGTTTCTTCAGCTTAAACTTTTTAAGTTAAATTTGTCTTATTAATAATAAGTAAGGCAAATTGAATTTGTTTTATGTAGTAATCACTAATTCAGCATTACTGAAGCTTAAATGAATGAGATCTAGTATAAAAATGGTTCTTATTTTTGCTATGATGAAAATATCCAAAAGTCCTATTTTTATTATGTCAATAAATAGTTTACTATGTTAGTGAATAGTGTGATAAAATTTAGTTGACCTGGGCCTAAAAGAAGTAAAACCATATATCAAATGTACAATGTACTGAATACCCATGCACACACACACACATACACACCTGTGTACATGCATGTACCCACAGGCGTGCTGTGTTCACACATACACACAAATTACATTTTTCTGTGGAGTCTGGGTGGACTCTGAACACATCAGTATAGAACACATTGTATTAGCGCTCTATAAACTCAGTGATTCTTTAAAAAGTGATTTAAGACTCGTTTCAGGAAAAATGTGTCTAGCTTCAGAAGTAAACAAAAACCAATAGAAAGTTAATTAACAGATATAGTAGAGAAATGTAGATTACACACGAATTTAAATTTTTTAATATTTTCATTTGTTTCAAAATTTTCATTTGTTCTGGTTTCATCTTTTATTTTTTTTTTATTTTTTTTTAATAATTATTTTTTGCTTTATTCTGTTCATACATGACAGCCCCAAACCCAACACTTGGTTTTTCTCTTTTGACTTTACTGCTCTGCCACTACCTAGGTCAACAGTCTTCCTCCCAGTAGTATATATGGTTTGATCCTCATCACGCGGGTATAACACAGGTCCTCAGAGATCAGGGCTCTCCAGCACCAGGACCTCCGTCATCCCCTTTGACTGTACTCTTGGTGCTGGGGCTCTGCCCAGGTCCTGTCACCCCTGAGGTGTCCTTAGGCCAGAAACACCAAGCAGGCTACATGTTCTCTGCCAACTCTGAATAAACGTGGGGACTGCTTAGAGCCTAGGGTGGAGGGTAGTGAGGCAGGCTGTCTGGGTCCATTACAAAGGGATGCTGTGCTTGATTAATGAAGTCTGCCACAGCGATACCCTCTAGACATGTCTGGAATGGGGACCCTAGGGGGAGAGACTGCGTGCCGGGCACAGGCTGCTCAGACAGGGACAAGGTATGTACTATATCCTTGCATTTGGCGATTCTTCTGCTTCCCAGGCTGCATTGTCTCACATACCAGGTGGCTGAGGAGGCATTCTGAAGGCCATGAAGGTTTAAGTGGCTTTCCTAGGCTCCTGGGTGGGGAGGCTACTTCGTCCAGCTGACTTTGGGAATGTCATAATGCTCCGTAAGGGTGTCCAAGTGTCTGTTGAAGTCCTCCACTCTCTGCTTGTGGGTTTTAGATGCTTTCTTTAGGATCCTTTCCATTTGCCGCTTCTCCTGCATCTTCTCGAAGGCCGCCTGGGCCGGGGTTCGCTTGTCCAGGCCTCGCCGCTTCTCCTCCTCGTTCTTTTTGCTCGTTCCCATCGCTTCCAGGAGTTTGGCCTTGTCTTTGTCCTTCTTTTTCTTCTTCCGCTTGGTCACACCGAGCTCTGCGACGCCTTTTAGTTTCAGGGGCCCCTTCTGAACCTGCTCGTAAGCCGCCATGATGCTTGCTTTTCCGTAGGTAAACTGTCCTGGTTTCATCTTTTAAAAAGGTATTTTAATCTTGCTTGGCACAGCCTGGTGATTTGCTGATGGTTTAGTGATGTTTCCAGGTCGTTCAATGACTGTAGCTTTTTTTGTCCTGTCATACTCTCTTTGATCTTATTGCTTAGAGAAGATCCCCAAGGGAAGCAGCTATTGAGGTAGACAGACTTTGAACATTATAATTTATATGACACAGGAATGTCACAGGTTTCTGTGTTCATTTTGAAGGCCGATTATTTGATTGCTTCCCTCCTATAGGGAACAGTTTTCAGAAATATTTCAATTAGTAACTGAAGCCATTCTAATTCTGACTGAGGGACTCTCATTAACATCAGGAAATGTGGACTTTCTATTCTTTCATTCATTTATGCAGTGAATCTTTATTGAGCACTGGTTAAATTACAGAGTTCTGGGTGATGAGGGCAGAACCAAGGACAGGCAGAAGAGGAAGGTAACTGTCTTCATGGATTGTAGAACAGTGGTTGTCCATTTTTTTGTGTGTGCAGCAGACTCACCTGGAAGTTCTTGTCCTGGGTTTTTCATTTCAATAGATCTGGAGCAGGACATGAGAATTTATATTGCTAAAAAGTTCCCAGGTAATTCTAATTCTAGGATCTCAGCAATTTGAGATTTCAGAGAAAGAGCCTGGATTTCAGAGGAGAGATGGTCTTTCAAAGAAAGAAAGAGAGAGAGAGAGAGGAGGAGGGAATGAAGGAGAAAAGGAAGGAAGAGAAAGAGAGAAAGAGAAAGAAAGAAAGAAAGAAAGAAAGAAAGAAAGAAAGAAAGAAAAGAAAGAATTATTTTCAGTTGTGATTAGTGTCATGGCAGAGAAGTCTTGAGTTTTATGGGGATCTGACCCAGCCTGAGAAGGCTTCAGATCTGTACAAAACCTTGGCCAAGGCATGGAGGAAGAACATTTCTGGAATAGGAGCAGGATGGTGAAGATCTGATGTGGGACACAGCATGGAATATCTGAAGAACTAATGACTAGAATGTGGGGGTGTAGGAAGGGGGTTGCATTTACTACATCTAATGACATAGGCTTGGGCTAGAATAGGGAGGTTTCAGAGTGATGAGTTAACTTGAAATTTTTTGTGTATGTTTTATTTTCAAAATGTTGTTTAGAGCCCACTTTTTAAACATATATTAAGATATACTTATATGGCTGCATACAAGCACATGCACAGATTCAGTGCTTGAGATTTGAACTAAAAAAATTTTGACCTTGCTAATGGCCAAGTAGTCATCGAGAGAAGGCATCTTTTAATGTTAGCATTGTATGATCACCTTATGGCTTCTCATGATCTCCCTATGGCTGAGATAGAGAATTGTGGACTAAATGGTATGGTTACAAGGATATATGGCTAATTAAGGAACTATATGTAAAATATTTGACTTAATAATTGGATATATCAACTAGGACTGTAGTTGATATTAACTAATAGTGTAGTTGGTATCATGTATTTGCCAAAGGAATATAAGTTTAACAACATAATTATACATATCCTAAGTCATACCAAGAATGAGTACATGTGAATTATTTTCAGCATTTGATTTAAAATCCTCAACTTGCATGAGGATGTTGGGAATAAGTATGTTAAATTGTAGAGCAATAAAGCAAGGGAAAATGACAGAAGTAAAATTTAGAGAGATCCCAGAGTGTTAGCATATTGTGCTTAAATTAGCAAAGTCCACATTTATTTGTATCAAGTTCTCAGATATAAAAATATTTAGAAAAGAGAAAACATTAATTTGCCAAAACTTGCCAGAAATATTTTGAAGAAAATCCAAGCTTTAGAACCTGGCTTTACCAAATTAAAAATGCATCAGACATTTAAAGGGGAAAGAAACCTCCCAAGAATACAAAGGATATTTAGTGTTCAATTAAGTGGGCTCATGCCTGAAAAACAAGTCACTCACTTGTTTATCATATCCATAAACGTTGTCTCAGATCTGCTTACATAAGTTAGAAGGATAAGGTGGTTTTGTAAGGAGTTAGCTACTTATAGACAATGTTTAAGGTTTTATTTATTTTGGGTTCTAGAACTAGATAGAATTAGTAACTTTTTGTTTTGTTTTGTTTTTGTCTTTTATCTCAGGGTGAAAAGTAGTTCCCTCCCCTGTCTTAACTGTGGGATGGAATACACCGTTCTTTTTAATGGTTGTAAAACAAGGTGTAAATTTTGCTCCCTCACTTGGAGATAATTAAGAATTCTGTTAATAAAATGAAAAGATACTTTACAGATTTGGGGTAGGTGGAAGCAGAGCAGGAGAGAATTGAGTCACATGACTGGGAAGTTAACATAGAGCAAATAGTTTTATCAAGACATTTTTTTCTTGCTCTTCTCTTGGACACTCTTGGTTCATTTTGATTTCCTTTCCAGGCAATCTATTTCCTGTGGTAACAGATCCCTCTGGCATGTCCACCCAAAACAGTCTTGTCCTCACAGCTTTTGATCATAGAGGTGCTGAGCAAAGTTTCAGAAAAGACTCTGATTGGCCCTGCTTTAATCATGCGCCCACCTCAGAGCAACCATTCTGTCCAGTAGGATGGGATACTTTGGTTGGACAGCTTCCTTCACCGTCTGGGCTCTGTGGCTGGGTGGCCAGACTGTGTAACTCCTTGTTCCTTTCAGTGTCACACAAATCAGTACCTGAAGAGGAAAAGTTAGTGTCGGTTACCACAATAAAAAGAGAGTGATTCTGTGCAGGTTCATAGAACTCCTCTACCCTTAAATAACATGAATAGATCTGGCAAGATTGTCTTGATATACTGGGAATTCCCACAGAATTTTTTGCACACCTCTCCTGATATTTTCATAGTGGTTACAGAAGGTTTGCTAGTGTTTTGGTATCAGATCACTATTGCAAATACAATTCTTGTAAAGATGATTGTTTCCTTCATCAGACTCTCAGCTTCCTGTAGACAGAAACACATTCTTAATCACTTAAAAAGAAAAAAAAATCTGTCAGCCTGGTAAAGTATCTGGAACACAGAAGATAATGAAGCATCTTTTGAGTGAATTTATGAATGAGAAAATTAGTAAGTTAAGTGAATGAATGATTAACATATTTAGAGAGGTGTGTTCTGTCTTTGGCAGAGGGCTTGAGAAAATTTTGACAAAAAAGAAAATTTTGACAAAATGGGCAGAAGCTAGAGAAGAGAGGCCATGCATGATATTAAACCATTTGATATTAAATATGGTTGAAGTTGCTAATAATATTTTTTTTTTCAGTTTGGAGAAAAGACACCATGGGATAGAGGAATTTGGATCATCTTTCTGACATGTTCTACATGTCCTAAAGAGATTTGATCTCTTCCCTTTGAATATACATGACATTTCATGTTTCTCTTGAAAACATGATGGTGGCAATAATTATGGTAATAGCAGTGATGGTATTAATAGCAGAAGCATCCATCACTTACACAATTGTGTGCATGCTCACTGTGTATGCACGTGTGTATTCAAACATTGCCTCTAATTCTTTTTTTCTTTTTTCTTTTTTTAATTTTTTTTTATTTTTTATTTATGATAGTCACACACAGAGAGAGAGAGAGGCAAAGACACAGGCAGAGGGAGAAGCAGGCTCCATGCACCGGAAGCCCGACGTGGGATTCAATCCCAGGTCTCCAGGATCGCGCCCTGTGCCAAAGGCAGGCGCCAAACCTCTGCGCCACCCAGGGATCCCCTAATTCTTTTTTTCAACAGCTATGCATTTTAGACAGTATTATACCCAGTTTGTAGATAAGAGAACTGAGGCTTAATGAGGTTAAGTAATTTCTGGAAGGTTATAGCTAGTCACAGCTAGTGGGTCTTAAGACTGGAATTCTAACCCTAATTATGACTGCTTCCAAATCTGATGCTTTTGCATCCTCTTCATATATTTTCTTTTTTTTTATATATTCTAGCACTTTGAGAACCTGTCATCAGCTGCCTTCACAGCAATTTGTCATTCTAATATTACAGTGCTTTCTTCTATACACTGTAGGTACTTAACAAAAACTTCCTAAGTAGGACGATAAAGCACTTGAAAGGAAATTATAGAAAAGAAGAAACACAGTTTTCTGTATTATTCCATAAGGCAGAATTTGGATGAACTTATAGAAGGTAAATTCCATTGGTACATAATGATGTTCAAACAAGCAGAGCTGCCCGCTTCTGAAACAGCATGTTTTGTCAAAGAGCAAACTTGCAGCCAAGGCTGGGAGAGTGCCTGGCAGGACAGGATGTCTTAGAAGGAAGCCTTCTTGAGAGGAAATATTTGACTCTGCAACTTAGTCATCCCTGAGACTAGGAAATTGATAGAGTTTGTCTAGTACTTTCTTTGCCCTTTAATAACTTTAATATTGCAAGTTATTTCAAATGCTCAGTGTCTCTTACACAGTGTTTGTGAATTACATAGCAAAAGTAAGATATAGGGGATATTTAAAAATAGGGTATAATGGGATATAGCCTTTAGAACTGCCTTTCTCTGGGGGCGCCTAGTTAAGCTCAGTTGTCCTCAGTCGGTTGGTTAAGCTTCTGCCTTTGGCTCAGGTCATAATCCCAGCCAGGGTCCTGGAATGAAGCTCAGTTATCAGGCTTCCTGCTCAGCGGGGAGTTGGATTCCCCCTCTGCCCTTCCCTAACTTGTGTGCTCTCTCTCGCTCTCTCCCTAATAAATAAAAATCTTAAAAAAAAAAAAAAGAACTGCTTTTCTTCCTATGTAGTTTAAGCAAGTCAAGAAAAATTGGAGACTGTGTTTCTGAATTAGGGTTTTGGGAAAGCATCATGGCATTTCTCAGTGCTTAGGGAGTTCTGAATTTGTAGAAAATAAAATTTCATGATAGTCTCCTTTAAAATATTTTTAAAAAACAACTTTATTGAGATTGAATTCTCATATCAGACAATGTATACATTTAAAGCCTCAGTTCAGTGTTTTTAGTATTTTCACCCCAATCTAATGCTATAGCATTTTCTTGCCTAAAGCCCTGGCTACAACCTGCAGTGCAATGTTCAATCTCCATGGTGTCTTTCACATAAACAAAGAAGAGGTCCCAAGCTTTGATGAATTTAGAAAGGGAATGAGGAGGTAACTACAAGGGAAGAGAAAACAGTAGAACCTTCATAGGAAAGGAATCCAAGTGGATGCAGATATGTAGATGGGTGAGCCGAGGACATGCTTAGAGCATTTGTAGATGTTGAGCAGGGCTCTGAAGGAGGGGATGGACATAACTTGGCAGGACGGTGGGGATGTGTCAGAGATACAAATGATGAGGACCCTGTGTCTCACTATTGGAAGAGGTTAAGGATTGGGAAAGGCGGGAGGGCAAGCAACAGCCCACCTGGTTGGGAACATATGAGTCAGAACATCATGGAACACAAGGCAATGAGGTTGGCGTGGCTGTTAGTAGACTTATAAATCACATGTAATTTAGCTCTGATGAATTCAGCCACTGTGCAAAGCCTTGATGCTCTTGTGCAGGGACATTTGAAGGAAGAAGTCTGGTAACTGTGGACAAATGCAGTTTCAAAATTTATCTAACTTTTTTAGTCATCCCAGTCCTGAATTTAATTTTGACATGAGAATTGATAGCACCATGTGTTTCTCTTAAACGCATCTTATTCATGCTTAATATAAAATACTCAGACACTAGAGAGAGGTATTCTCTAATCTTACTGGCAATCTGGTGAGTTTTGTTCTACTAGTGTTTTTTGGTTTCATAAAATATTTCATAATTTTATTTCAACTTGCCAAAGAATGAGTTGATTGTTGGTTTTTCACCTGCACTGTGAGCCATCTGGTGCTAAGTATCATTTATATTAATTATTATCTTTCCCCAGCCAGCTCCACTTGAAAGCATCTGTCCCCATTAGAAGGAGAGACATAGAATCAATCTGCCATATGAAGCAAGAGCCTTTGTAAACAAAACTTTTACTGTAGAGCATTTGAGATTTGGCTTCTAAATGTTTAAAAGTGGTGCACATTTTCTAATTTTTAAACATTTACTATTCATGGATTGAGAATCATGTGGTCAGCTGACTTGTCAAAAGTATATTTCCTTATTTTACACTTTTTGCCCTAACTGAACTGACCCTTTTTGACTAGTGTTTCTGTACTGTTTACTAGCTGTGTCTAATTCTTGGGCAAGTTGTGAAACAGCTCTTACCCACAGCTTCCTCATTTATAAACTTAAAGATAATAGTACTGACTTCCCACAGTGGTGGGGAGGAGTACAAGGCATGCCCTCCCCCATTGCAAGTACTCAGCCTCAGCACCACCCCTACTCCCACACGGGAACCCCCTGTTTTCAACCATGCAATAGTTCACACCTAACACAGTGTGACTTTAATTCATGTCAAAAGAAATCAGCAAATTTGCGAATTCATTGGGTTGGAAATTTGTTTTCTATACTCGCTAAGCCAGAATTTTAAAAAGACAATCCCCCAGATATAATGATGTTTTGTTTGCTTAGATTCTCTGGATTTTATACAGCCCTTTTCAGGGGAGTTAAAAACCCCTTATGGATACAGGGTCTAGTTTATTTATTTATTTTTTTTAGCTATTGAGGAAAGTTCAGCAGGAATGGCCATCATTTTATAGATGGGATGAGAAAGGCAGATGAAGTTGGCTGAACTGTATGATGATGTGGGCCACAAAATGTATGCAGAAAGAGAGTTATAAAAGGAAAAATATTTATAATTCTGTTGAGACATCTGCCTTTTAAGCCATTTACCTTAAGCATCCTTCTTCAGATAAGGTAATTCTTCTGTAAGAGAATACTTGAGAATAAAATGGAGTGGTCTCAGGGTGTGCTATATAGAATTTTCTACTAACTGAAAATAGCTATAGAGAATTGCCTTAAATTTTGTTTTTCCCATCCCAATAATAGACTTATTATTACAAAAGATGTTTTAAAGGAGAATGCATTCTTCCATTGGATTATATGTCTATTGAAGGAAACAAAGTCTCTTTTTAAAAACTATAGTTATGAAACTATTTATCCCTTTGCATTTAAAATACATTCTTGGGCAGCCCCAGTGGCGCAGTGGTTTAGTGTCGCCTACAGTCCGGGGTGTGATCCTGGAGACCTGGGATCGAGTCCTACGTCAGGCTCCCTGCATAGAGCCTGCTTCTCCCTCTGCCTGTGTCTCTGTCTCTCTCTCTGAATAAATAAATAAATCTTTAAAAAAATCATAATAAAATATAATACATTCTTATTTTTACTGAGCCTGTTGATTTTGTTGATGAAATGGCTACACCATTTAATTTTTCTGGTTTCACAATGAGAGTAACTTTATAATCATAGTTTTCTGGGTTTGGCTGGGTTATAGTTATCTTGTGTATTTTGTGTCGTGTAGGAATATGTGTATATGTTGAGAGAGAATGAAAAGACAAGGTTTAAAAGACTTCTGTCTTTGAAAGTAGATGTCTTAATTTTTTGTTGTTAGAAGCACTTGTAACAGGGCTCAGAATTAGAAATATTTTATCTATGGCTCCTGTGTCTAACATCAGGGTATTGGAAAAGATTCAGAGAGCAACCACATGTATTTGTGAAATGACAGGATCGACATGTGAAGCTAGACATAGTCTTTTTAAAAATGTATACCTTTTCTTTTGTGATCATATTGTGCTAGCCACTGCGACAGGTATTGAGGGTGAAGGAAAGGAAGGGAGTAGTGGAAGTTTCTAAATGGAAAATGTAGTCTCTGCATAGAACCATATGTCATTATGGAATAAAGTAAATGAAAGGTTACAAGAGTAAGGGTTATAATCATGTATCTATATTTTAAAGTAGAATTCCATGATGATGAATGTGCTGTATGGATGCAGTAAAGCCCACTTACAGCTCATAGTAAAAACATGTGGAAGTAATGACCATAGTCCCACCAAAGTTTTTTTCTTTTTGTCTCATTTTGTTGCTAATTGTTTTGATTTTCTTTACCTGGTTCTTCTATTCTTTCACTATTTGGTTTTTCCTAGGCTTTCTGTTTAATGTTTTTATTAATGGAAATTTGAGGTAAATAAAGCATCATATATGACCTGAAAGCTTTTCTTTTTCTTTCTGTAGACACAAATTATGTACAAGTGGATAGAGCCCAAAATCTGCCGGGAGGATCTCACAGATGCTATTAGGTTGCCCCCTTCTGGAGAGAAGAAGGATTGTCCACCTTGCAACCCTGGATTTTATAACAATGGATCATCTTCTTGCCATCCCTGCCCCCCTGGAACATTTTCGGATGGAACAAAGGGTAGGATGCCAAGTGGTCCAAGAAATGGACCTTTAGCAAAATAATCTTTTTGGACCATTGCGACCTTGTTCTTCATTGTTTTTATGGAAGACTTCTTTATAAAGCATACTTATCTCACAAAGACTGAAGAAGAAATGAGAAATATCGTAATGAATTGTGAAATCGCAGTGGCTTCTTTAACATACCACAAGGGTAGCTTTTTATTGGCATTTTGTGTAATACAGTAATTCTCTCTTCATGGAACAGCTCATTCTGCCTTTGAATGTTGATTAAAAAATATTCCACCATATTAAGTTTTAAGGATAGACACTCCTTTTGTAGTAAGTGTGTACACATATATTAATACAAGCATAAAATATAACCTCTTCTAAATCAGCTTTGGAATAGTAAATCACATTTTGTGCTATAGTAATAGCAAAAATCACTCATTTTAATCATATAGCAGTGAAGATAGTCTCTTAATTGTTTCAGGGTGTATAGTTGGGATTTTAGTTTTTAATTAATAATAAAGAAAGTGCTGCAGAATTTGTTTTAATTTTGGTAGACAAGAATTACAATGCACTTCAGCTGTAGTCATCTCACTTGAATGTAGCCGTGCCATCCTCTTACTTTCCCGAGGCTTCGATAAATAAGAAGGACTTAAGAGTCTGATTGACTTGGTTTTAAATTCACATCCCACAGATGACCATTAGTGTGATTTATCCAACTTACTTAAACCTTATGAAATTCAATTCTCCCGGTCATAAAATTGTGGATGATAATATCTAAATCATTATTATTGAGCAGGTTATATAAAAATGTGTCCTACTGCACTTTGGTATCAAAAAGTGTTTGCTCAGTGAACATTTCTCTTAAATGACATAATTAATACAAAGCATGTTGGGTAAATTTGGAAATGGTTGGAAGGGTCTCTTCTGTTTCATTGTTGCAGATATTAATTTAAATCAGGCTTATTTATAAACTTTACTCTTTCCAAACTTCTCAATTCCCAGTATCATTTTCCAACATAGCCAATATTTTGAATTTCAAGTAATGGGTCCATAATTCAATGGTCTAATACTCTGTTAATAACCAATAGGAAGGCTGAAATATCTCATTGTTCATGAGGTAAAGGGAACTGATTCTAAGGTCACATATAAGAGAATTAGTTTCAGATTACCCCTCTTGTGGAGGGTGATTTGATGTTAGCAGTTACTCTCAGAAATGAAGGAAAATAATTTTAAAAGATTTTTTACTGATCCTTTTCCTTTTACATGTTAGTCAAGTGTATATGGGTAAACTATATCCAGAAATATTTTCTCTTCCAGATTGCTTTAGAAAAAATTATTAATTCTTAAAGGAACTGATGCTCTACTATCTCTCCTTCGCACTTCCTTCTCTGCTAATAAAAAAATTTAGTAGTACTTAGGATAGAGGAAGAGGAAGATGGCCAGATGCGTTTTAACTATAATGGTTTATTTCATGTGTCTTTCCTAGAATGTAGGCCTTGTCCAGCAGGAATGGAACCTGCACTTGGGTTTGAATATAAATGGTGGAATGTCCTTCCTGGCAACATGAAAACTTCCTGCTTTAATGTTGGGAATTCAAAGTGCGATGGAATGAATGGTGAGTTTAGAATCAGCCTACTGGGTGTATTTGGGTAGTAGATTCTTGGACTCAGCTCTCTAAAAATATACCAAATACCAGTATGAGGAACTTCATTCCTATCAGTTGGCTACTTGTCTATCTTCTAACCTTCACATTGAAATAGTAAATGTGGTGTCACAGCCAGTTGACTTTTCCGTAACAGTATAGATTATTTTGCATTTTTTTGGAGTCAGCTTTGAAGTAGATATTGAGGATCACCATTTATGGCTATAAATTCCGGAATAGATCACCAAGGGATATAATGAAATCTAAGTCACTTGCCATTTTGAAGAGTAGTATGACAGCATTTCTGCCCGGATTGTTTGAATCTGGCTCAGGACTGAGTGGTGTTGAGAAGTGTAATAATTTCTAACTCCTTCCCTATGAAATCTATGACTGTGTGTACAAAATATATTTAACTCTCACTTACTGAAAACTTAAAAATGTGGCAGTTCAATAAGATTGTGGATAAATTTCATTTGTTCTAATATTTTAAGACCTGAGAAGGGCTAGCACTTAGTTGTTATGCAATATTTGCTGGTTGAATGAGTAACCGTCTCTTTGTGTGTATTTCTAAACCAGACACTAGGAACCAGTGTTACAAATACTAGAGTTTTATGCCAAAATGCATCTTTTTACTTTTATCATCTCATTAGCAATTTTTATGAGCTCACTTTTTCTCCATATTATGTTTTTGTTGTTTTAAAAAATTCTTTTAAATTACATCTGTTTTAAATCAGTGCCTATCTGAAATTAATATACTTGGGATGTAGGAAGTGAGGTAAACACATGAAAGTAAAGATTGAAAAATACTAGGCCCTTGAATAATGTTGGTTACAAAGATGAGTGAGAGAAGGAAAGAGAAAGCCTTAATATACATTAAACCTTATGAAATATTCTCTTTTTTGACCAATAATCCTAGGAAATTATCCTAAGGGAGAAGAAAAAAATATAGTAGTTATTACTTGACCATAAATCCATGAGGGTTTGTGTTCCTAAAGTTAAGACCTATGGAAAGGGAGGTCTGGGTGGCTCAGTGGTTGAACGTCTGCCTTAAGCTCAGGGCGTGATCCTGAGTCTGGGATTGAGTTCCACATCAGGCTCCCTGTGAGGAGTGTGCTTTTTCCTCTGCCTATGTCTCTGCCTCTCTCTCTGTGTCTCTCATGAATAAATAAATAAAATCTAAAAAAAAAAATCTATGGAAGAAAAATAAGACTGGGAAGGCCAGGGAATTGAATGAACTCATAAAAGCATTGATTGTGTGTGTGTGTGTGTGTGTGTATATTCACTTACTAGTAAAGATTATCTGGAACTTTTATTTGATCATTTAGAGAACTCTCAGGACAATACTCTTTGGAGGCCCTTGTTCCCTCCTTTACACTGAGGCTAAAATTGAGATTTTTGATAATTTTCAGAAATGTTCAATTATTAATTTGAAAGATAGATATCTCTGCAGTATTAGTGTGTGATATTAGAATAGCACATAGTAATGTGAAAAATACAATACAGAAGTGAAGATAAAAGGTGATGTATATTTTTTTCTTTTCATTTGTTTTTATTGAAGTTTGATTTGCCAACATATAGTATAACACCCAGTGCTCATCCCATCAAGTACCCTCCTGATTGCCCATCACCCAGTTACCCCAGCCCCCCGCCCACCTCACCTTCTGCAACTCTTTGTTCATTTCCCAGAGTTAGGAGTCTCTCATGGTTTGTCGCCCTCTTTAATTTTTCCCACTCAGTTCCCCTCCTTTCCCTTATTATCCCTTTTATTATTTCTTATATTCCCTTTATGAGTGAAACCATATGATAATTGTCCTTCTCTGATTAACTTACTTAACTCAGCATAATACCCTCCAGTTCTATCCATGTTGAAGCAAATGGTGGGTATTCATCCCTTCTGATGGCTGAGTAATATTCCATTGTATATATAGACCACATCTTCTTTATCCCTTCATCTCTTGAAGGACATTGAAGCACCTTCCACAGTTTGGCTATTGTGGACATTGCTGCTGTGAACATTGGGGTACAGGTGTCCTGACATTTAAACATATCTGTATCTTTGGGATAAATACCCAGTGGTGCAATTGCTGAGTCGCAGGCACCTCCTTGCTGAGTTGAACCTCCACATGATTTTGCAGAGAGGCTGCATCAGTTCACATTCCTACCAACAGTGCAGGAGGGTTCCCCCTTCTCCACATCCTCTCCAACATTTGTTGTTTCCGGTCTTGTTAATTTTCACCATTCTCACTGGTGTGAGGTGGTATCTCATTGTGGTTTTGATTTGTATTTCTCCAATGACAAGTGATGCAGAGCATTTTCTCATGTGCTTGTTGGCCATGTTTATGTCTTCTTTGGTGAAATTTCTGTTCATTTCTTCTGCCCATTTCATGATTGGATTTTTGGTTTCTTGGGTGTTGAGTTTAATAAGCTCTTTATAGATTTTGGATACTAGCCTTTTATCTGATATGTAATTTGCAAATATCTTCTCCCATTCTATAGGTTGTCTTTTAGTTTTGTTGACTGTTTCTTTTGCTGTGTAGAAGCTTTTTATCTTGATTAAATCCCAATAGTTCATTTTTGCTTTTGTTTACTTTGCCTTCATAGATGAATCTTGCAAGAAGTTACTGTGGCCAATTCAAAAATGTTGTTGCCTGTGTTCTCCTCTAGGATTTTGATGGAATCTTGTCTCACATTTAGATCTTTCAAGCATTTTAAGTTTATCTTTGTGTATGGTATAAGAGAATAGTCTAGTTTCATTCTTCTGCACGTGGCTGTCCGATTTTCTCAACACCATTGATTGAAGAGACTGTCCTTTTTCCACTGGATAGTCTTTCCTGCTTTGTCAAATATTAGTTGACCATAGACTTGAGGGTCTATTTCTGGGTTCTCTATTCTGTTCCATTGATCTATGTGTCTGTTTTTGTGCCAGTATCACACTGTCTTGATCACAGCTTTGTAGTACAACTTGAAATCCGGCATTGTGATGCCCTTGGCATTGGTTTTCTTTTTCAATATTCCCCTGGCTATTTGGTGTCTTTTCTGATTCCACACAAATCTTAAGATTATTTGTTTCAACTCTGTGAAGAAAGTCCATGGTATTTTGATAGGGATTGCATGGAACATGTACATTGCTCTGGGTAGCATAGACATTTTCATAATATTAATTCTGCCAATCCATGAGCATGGAATGTTTTTCCATTTCATTACATCTTCCACAATTACTTTCAGAAGTGTTCTGTAGTTTTCAGGGTATAGATCCTTTACTTCTTTGGTTAGGTTTATTCCTAGATATCTTATGCTTTTGGGTGCAATTGTAAATGGGGTTGACTCCTTAATTTCTCTTTCTTCAGTCTCATTGTTAGTGTATAGAAATGCCACTGATTTCTGGGCATTGATTTTGTATCCTGCGACACTGCCAAATTGCTCTATGAGTTCTACCAATCTTGGGGTGGAGTCTTTTGGGTTTTCTATGTACAGTATCATGTCATCTGTGAGGAGAGAGAGTTTGACTTCTTTGCCGATTTGAATGCCTTTATTTCTTAGTGCCGCCTGCAGCCCAGGGTTTGATCCTGGGGACCCTGGATCGAGTCCCACGTCAGGCTCCCTGCATGGAACCTGCTTCTCCCTCTGCCTGTGCCTCTGCCCCTCTCTCTTTCTCTGTGTCTCTATGAATAAATAAATAAAATCTTTTTAAAAAATCTATGGTATGCTAAAGTGTACACTAGAAAAAGTTGAAAAGAAATACATTGAAATGTTAAGAGCCTATCACTTGGAAGTGGGAAGTTTCAGGGAAGTATGAATTGCTTCATTTTCTTTTCATTTAGTTTTACCATTAATAAATATTCCTCCTTGACACATTGCTTTCCAAATCACCATAATAGCACAAAACAGTTTAAACATATTTTTATTTTACCTGATAATTCTTTCAGGATTCTTTTCTAAAAAAATATAGAAAAGCTTTACAAAAAATAGATTCATTATTGCAGTGTCATTTTTAGTACCTAAAGGGTAAAAATAATCCAAATGGTTAAACTGGATGTGTGGTCAAAGGAGGGAAGTCCAATAGTGAGATCTGGCAAATTATGGGCATTAATTATATCTGTCTACATGATAAACTATTAAGTCATGAATATGTTTAAGTATTTATGCATACAAATACATATGCAATAGTGTTAACATATAAGGCCATGACACAAAATGTCAGTAATAAGACCTCAATGATGTTAAAACCTCTTTATCCAAAGTTAGTAAAAAGAAACTCCTCAAAATGTTAGCAGTAGTTTTATTCTGGGTGATGGGATTAAAAGTAAGTATACTTGTCATATTTAATTTTTCTGTAGTTTCAAAATTTTAATAATAAATATAAATATTTATATTTATATAAAACACATAAATAATGGCATGTGGGGGATACTTGTCCTTTTTCATTTAATGTGACCATTTCAGTCTATGATATGTTTATTGTTTCTGTGCAGGGAACAGAGTTCCCATCACCTTCTATGTGCAGCTCTGCCTCCCCATTCTCTTGACAGTTGTTAGCATGTGCTTCTCTCTGTTATATTCTACTGACTCCTCAGTGAGGGGACACCCAGTCTTGTCTTTCTAACCTTAGAGCATATCATGATTCATGGCACTCAGTGAATGCCACTTGAGTTAATAAATAAGTGAATGAATGCAGAACAGGAGTTGTAAATTAGGGAACAGCAAACTATAGGAAAGAACTCTGGACTCTAAATCTTCATTAAGTAATTTAAAATTTCTAGTTTCCCTTGGTTACCTGAAGACTAAGATTTTCCATCTTAATTTATTAGAATGGATAAAGACCATCTGTTGTAGTTTAAAGAAAAAGCCCAATTGAGAAAACTGTTGTTAGTTTTTCTATTAAATAACTTCTGTGCAAAAATATGTATTACTTGACTCTTTCTGGGGAATCATATGGAATGCCTTTATGATATTAGGAGTCTACCTCTGCATGCAATTAGCAACTGCAGTACAAACATAGGGAATTATTTTGGAGTTTTTCTAACTTTGAACACAAACACTAATACCTTTTTTTTTTAACCCTAAAGAGCAATGGGATTTTTACTGATAAAGATGCCTTATCTCATTTCCAGGTTGGGAGGTGGCTGGAGATCATATCCAGAGTGGGGCTGGAGGTTCAGATAATGATTACCTGATCTTAAACTTGCATATCCCCGGATTTAAGTAAGGAAAACCAATTCTGATTCCTTTCTGTTAGAATCCTCATGCCTGTGTCCCTATAGAAATAGATGAAGTAGGACTGCCTACATAAATATGGTTATGTTGTGATGGACTTACCAAATAACAGGCTGTTGTAGGATAATGTATTACATTTAAGAATATCTGTAGAATTGGTGATTGAGAAACTGTAACTATTAGTCATATATTACTTAGATGAAGCTTGAAAGTTTTTAACAATAACTCTATCCAAATATTATAATAACCGTGATTCTTGTATGCTTTTAATGAAGAGGTCTTTGTCCAAGTTGTTTGGAGGGGTATCTTTTGGTTGATAAATGTAGTTTTGTCTCAATTTTACCTGAAATCTAGTATGTTACAACTCTTTAAATCACTTTTTGCTTCAGTTTCCTATGTTGAAGTTTCCCAGTAGTCATATTTTTCTTGCTTTAGGATAGATGGTAATATTTACCACAGGAGATTCAAGCATATTACCATGATTGTGTAGACTCCTTACTGGGATGGTCTGGGCATGCAGAGATTGAGTAAGGAAGAAGTTGTGGCTGTGGGGAGCCATTGATTAGGGGAAGAGGAGAGCATGGCTTTCTGCTTAATGGAAAAAGTGACTTAATTTTGTTCAATACTGTATTTAGATATATTGTAAGTATTGTAATTTTAATCTGTCAAATAGACCACCAACATCTATGACTGGAGCCATGGGTTCTGAACTGGGAAGAATAACATTTGTCTTTGAGACCCTCTGTTCGGCTGACTGTGTTCTGTATTTCATGGTGGTAAGTGAAGGAGGGGCTTTCAAAGGTGGGTTTCTAAGCTTAACATTTTCTTTCAAGGGTCCATTCATTCATGAAAGTTGAGATAAAAATGCCATTTTTCTTCCATTTGTAGGTCCTTCAAAAAATTAAAAAAAAAAACTAAAGAAGTCATTAAGAAATGTGCAGTACAGCCCACAAGGAAAGCTTGTGTTCCTCATGGGGGAGGTCTGAGCAAAGGGATTTGGGTGACTATCAGTCTGGTAAAAACTGCTTCATAAAGATATGTCACCAGCACAGTGAAAATTCTCCTCTAATAACCATTGTGTAGTTCAAACCAGCAGGAGGGAAGAAGCTATATTAATAAGTGAGGATGGAAAATAATGGGGGGATAGGGCACTGGGAAGAGAGAAGACTTCACTGTTAAATTTCATAAATGTGGACAAAGGACTTTACCATGTTCATGTCATAATTTTGCCCATTTTTTTCTAGATGCCTTGTGCATTTGAACTCTTAGCTTGGGAAAAGTAGCAATACAAAATTTATTAAGACCTCATGTGGGTATTAGAAGGTTGTTGCCTATGATTTTAGCACTGTAAGTAGTGACTTCATAGACATTGTTTTTACTTTTTCCCCATAGTGTTTTAGTAGTTAGCAATCTATTAAGTTTCCTCCAGATATACAAGTTCAATGAAGATTTAAATATTTATTTGTGATTACTACCAGCTTAAAGGAAGGCAGACTATTTTCTTCCAAAAAAAAGGACTTTGTCATAGTAAAAGAAAATTGTGAATAATCTTAACACATGCATTTAATACACCACAAATAACCAATAAATCATCAATTCCCAGCTCTGCCTCCTTGTTTCTGTAATCTGTTGGTTCTTTTTTAAACTCTGTGTCATTGCTGAGGTCCACACTCCCATTATTTGTATTCTTTTTGTCTAAATTCTCTCTCATATATGCTGCCACCAAAATTATTTTTATAAACCTAAAAACAATAGTGGAGGCATCCACAACAAATCTGCCTCCTTCCCCTTGCTGGCTTGTTACTGCCTACAGCAGTGGCTGTTAAAGTTTGTTCCTTGGACCAGCACCATCTGAGAATTTGTTACAAATGTAGATTCCTGAGCCCTCTTCTAGTCTTCATAAGAAGCTCTAGGGCTGAGATACCTGTATTTTAGCCAGCCATGAGTGTTGTTCTAACATCAACTAAGATTTGAGAACCAGTTGCCTCTGAATATACCTAAAATTTCTTAGCATGGCATCAGTATGGCTTTTTGTACTCTTTGCCTAGCTTCTGTTTACCACGTCTACCATATTGCTCACACCTCTTTAGAGTCCCTGAATTTGTTAGAGAAACACCCCATTCTTCAGTTCTCATGCCTTGGTACTCCAAGCCAGAATGGCATTTTTCCTTTTGCTCTTTGGTTTGGTGAACTCCTACTTATAATTCAAGGGCTGCTCAAACTTCACCTTTTCTGGGAAGCATTCTCTTAATCCTTTAAGTAAGATTAGCCACTTTGTCCATTGTGCTCCTAAAATTCTTTAAGAAAACTGATTTAATTATGTGACTGTATTGCTGCTTTTGTCTCTCACTTGACCAGGCACTCCTGAGTGTAAGGATCAGTTATTTATTTTCGTAAATCAATCTTAGATGTTTTACCAAGGTAAGATGGTATTATTTGCAGTAATGCAATACATTCCATTTATTATTGGAATAAACATCTAGAAAGATGATGTTTAACAGAGCACCGTCTGTCTATTATGAGCTTCTTTTAGGAAGTGGTACGTCTGGTGGTTTGGTCATTTGGTGATGTGGGGAATTCTGTAATGTATGGTAAGCACAATCTGTTATTCCGGTCTGTGGTGTGAACTCAAGACACATCTCTTTACAGCATATTTGATTACTATATAATATTTGATTCCTATGTTTATATCATAGAAAGAAATAAATATATCTTGAGCTCATACCACCATATTGTCCACATCCTAGATAACGTAACAGAAGCCCATCCAAATTTCTAAGACATCTGTTAGGGTTTCTGCAAGGACCACCAATTAGAAAATTCAAGGATAGCTTTGGTTTTCACTTCAAATTAGTTAGATGCATATTACATTATTTGGTTGACTTAGTTTATTTGCTTTCTAATCACATTAATGACAGCATATTGGTTGCAATGTAACACATTTGTAGGATAGTCTAAATCTTAAATTTAGCTAAGGAAATCAGAAATAAAATATTAGACAAATTCCTTTGGAATTCAGGTTTAAGCAGAAGAAGATTCTATGGACTTAAAATAAAATTCTGAGTAATGTTAATGTTAAGTTAGGGAAGCCGGGAAGTTGCAAGTATAATTCAGGAGGAACTTAGAATTCCTGTGCAAGAGTTGCCTATCAGAATCTCTCAAGGCACACATGGAAAACCTTGCTATTCTGTGAGAATCCTAGAAGTTTACTGTGAGAAGTTTGAGGAATTATGTTTTCCCTTCAAAGTGTGTATTTCCTCAACTAGGGTCACATGCACACAGGCACACACACACACACACACACACACATCCTTAAACCTATTTTAATTTGAGACCTCTTTCAGGTTATATTGACAGTATGGTGGAAAAGTTGTAATTACTAAGCTAGTGAGTGCTTGTGTAGACTTGAAGGGAAGTTTTGAGGGTTCTAGGGTTCCGTGCTCTGCAGATAAATATTCACTGACCCTACAGGGGTCCAAGTAAAGACACATATTTGTAATGTATACACATATATTAATACTGAGTTTGTACTTTTTTTGTTTATATTTTTCTACCATATATTAGGATATTAATAGAAAAAGTACCAATGTGGTGGAATCATGGGGTGGAACCAAAGAAAAACAAGCTTATACCCACATCATCTTCAAGAATGCAACATTTACATTTACATGGGCATTCCAGAGAACGAATCAGGGTCAAGATGTAAGTTCCAAGCACTTTTTTTCTTTAATACAAAGATGATGCTTCCAATGGAAATTTGTACAAAATGATCACTCAAATCTCTTGGAGGAAAAGACTTAGTTTTATTAACGTGGATCAATCATTTATTGGTTATGGGGTGGATTTGTCTTTTTAAAATTTTTACTTAAATTAACATATAATGTATTATTGGTAGAGGTAGAGTTCAATGATTCATCAGTCTTATATAATACTCAGTGCTCATTACATCATTTGACCTCCTTAATGTTCATCACCCAGTTACCCCATTCCCCCACCCTTCCAGCAACACCCAGTTTGTTTCTTATGACTAAGAGTCTCTTATGGCTTGTCTCCCTCTCTGATTTCATCTTGTTTTATTTTTTCCTCTCTTCCCCTATGATCCTCTGTTTTGTTTCTTAAATTCTACATATGGGTGAGATCATATGATAATTGCCTTTCTCTGATTGACTTATTTCACTTAGCATAATATCCTCTAGTTCCATCGATGTCCTTGCAAATGGCAAGATTTCATTTTTTTGATGCCTGAGTAGTATTTGGTTATGGAGTGGGTTTGTATAAAAATGGTATATATGTTTTTTGAGAGTAATAATGTATGAAATGAAATAACACAATGTGTCTTTGGATTGTTCTTATGCTAAACAGATATATTTGCTGAAAGCTTAAGAGAGAGAAAATCTAATCTTGTAGTTATTTAAAAACACATTTTTAAAGCTTTCTAAGACTTTGAGAAGGCTGGTGACCATCTTCTTTTTGTGAATGATCTGACATTTGTCCTGGAGTCATTAACTGGTATTGATTTATTATTTAATTGTGGCAATGTCTCCTTTTATAACCTGGAGAGCATGTATATACACACAATTGGGTTAACACACAGAATTATTTATTTTCTTTTACTGTCCCGACTAGAGTAGACCTTAATCCTCCGCTAAATAAGTTCCATTGTATGTTTCAATAGTAGCAGGACTGTTATTTTTGTGAATCTCCATAGACAGGACCTTGCCAAGGTGAAAATAAGGTAAACCACTTAGAGCTGTGGTGGCAAATGCAGAACATTTTCTCTTTTCTCTTCAGGCTTTCATTGGGGAACCATTCCCAAATGTTACTTGATTCTAATTGTTCTTGACGAGCATTTGGGTTATGATCATACGGGGCATGAATGTGCTGTGGAATGCTTCCTCATCTTCCTGTTGTCTTTACCCAGACAAAAAACATTAAGTAGGGTAGCTCTGCTCTATACTGATAAAGTAGTACCCACTGCCTGGTGAAAACTAGATCTTACTTGACTCATTGTCACAAGAAGGAAAATTATAGAAAGATCCAGGGTTTTGCTCTCTACTATGCTTCCTTTTAGTAGATATCTGTACATACGTTAAAGAGAGTACTGGAAAGGGAGAAGAAGGCCCAAAGGGGTGGTGTGATGGCATCACAGTTAGTGTTTGGTAAGGACCAGAGTCCTGGTCTTTCAAGACTAATCCCTCATCCAAGGCTTTACCACTTGCTACATTGCTAACATAAAATATGCCTGAGTTTGTACCAATTATCACAGATCTCTTAGTGATTGTGGCTAAACTCCTGGAACTCCATTGCTATGGAAATTAGCTCTTAGTGTTAAGATTTGTTTTTTAAAAGAACTAAGAAGAAATAATATTAATCTGTTATTGATTATAAGCTGTTAGGCTGGAACACTCTGCTTAGTTATTTTGGTGATATCAGCACAAAACAATCTGGTTGTACAACTAAGTCTCAAGGCAGAGTTCATTACTTTTTGCTCTCTTTTTAGAATAGACGGTTCATCAATGACATGGTGAAGATTTATTCTATCACTGCCACTAATGCAGTTGATGGGGTGGCGTCTTCATGCCGTGCCTGTGCCCTCGGTTCTGAACAGTCGGGCTCATCGTGTGTCCCCTGCCCCCCAGGCCACTACATTGAGAAAGAAACCAACCAGTGCAAGGAGTGTCCACCAGACACATACCTGTCCATACATCAGGTCTATGGCAAGGAGGCTTGTATTCCATGTGGGCCTGGGAGTAGAAGCACTCAGGTAAGTGAGTATTTGTTTCAGATATCCCTAGGAAAGCACACTTTAACAAAGAAACTCACAAGATCCTTTTAATGTTTCTCCAGGAACTACAAGGTTGCTAGTTCCATTTAGAAATTGCCTTTTCATTCTTTTTCTTGTTTTCTCTCCTGTTACAGTTACTAAGCACTTAAACACTTAATATGAGCCATAAAAGCCCTAGTTCCTGGGGACATAACATATTAAGAAAAACACCCAAATAAGAATGCTTTCCAAAAATACTAAAATTGATTATTGTATATTCTGTTAAGGTAGAGTGAGTGAACTCCTTCTGTATGTTGTACATATGAATATATGGAGATCAGCAAGTATATCTTAAAATATTTTAAGGACAAAGATTGCTGCTATATTATGGGTGAAGAAAAAAGTGGTTTTATTGTCTGTTGAAACTGGCATAGCAGGGACTTTTGGCTATTTATTAAAATACCTTTCTACAAGAAACTGGTCTTAGAATAAGTTACTTATTTTTTTAAAATGCTGATTTTTCTGAACTCTGCCCCAGAAAATCTAGTTAGTGTTTGGAAATTCTCTATATTTATGTGATAAAATATAACTAAGACAAAATTACCGAGTTTTTAAGCCTATAACCTTTTCTGAAACACATTTTTCATCAAGGCTAATACTTTCTTTTCTGCTGTATATTTTTTTATTTCTTTATCTTTAATCAAAGGACCACTCAGTTTGCTATAGTGACTGCTTTTTCCACCATGAAAAAGAAAATCAGAGTTTGCACTATGACTTCAGCAACCTCAGCAGTGTGGGCTCATTAATGAATGGACCCAGCTTTACCTCCAAAGGAACCAAATACTTCCATTTCTTCAATATTAGTTTATGTGGGCATGAGGTGAGTTCTGGCTGTCAAAATGAGATGGAGCTGTATTTCAGCTTTGATTGAGTTGATATTTTCTCTGTTGATGACGCAGTAAAATCCCTTTGGAAACTAACAGTCAAATGTCAGAAACTGAGCTGTGATTACTTAAATCTTGTGTTGCTTCCTAGCATGTTAGCATTCTCCAGCAGGGCCAAGCCTTTTCTGGTTTTCTACCCAGAAAGTGGGTGGATAAAGTACTTATCCAGCCAATTAAATCCCAGAGCTAGGAGTTAGGGTGTAGGTACTTTAAGGATCTTTCATTTTTGTTGTAGTGGTTTAGGCTGTCAATCCCACCTATTTTTAGTCAGGCAGTTTTGGTTTGAGAAAGTTTTATTGTTCTTAATATTGTCCATTTTCTGTTTTAAAAAGAAAAATACTTCTGTGAGAAAGTTTGTCCAAAATAAAAAAAAAAAAAGAGGTAAACAGGGGACAAATGTAGCTGATCAGGTGGTGTCTGCTAATTAATAATGGCATCTAATTTTTCTGTGGGAAGAAGCAGAACCTTAATTAATGCTGGTAATGGGAAGAGTTACAGGACTATATGCCCAATATTTTTATAAATCTATGAGGTTAGGGCTGGAAAGTATGTGTATACACCATTAGCAAAGCTGAAAATGTAATAAGGCATTTCCTCCATATTTCTTTCCATATTAACTCCAATATTTACAATGGTCTTCATTATGAGATGCTGTGCCAATGAAATAAAAAGAGATCTGATGACCACAGACATTCTTATTCAAAAATATCTATAAATTTTACATGGTATAGTATTTGTCATGTTCTGATTTTACAGGAAGTGATCTAACACGCTCAATTGGTTAGGCACTCAGTTCATTCATTCAGTAAACAAATATTAAATACCTATTCTGCTAATACTGAGTAGAGCAGTGAATGAGATTCATTATGTATTACATTTTTTTTGTCCTTATGCCTTCCCTCTGTCCCCTCATCTTTTCTGTCCTCTTTCTCTTCCTTTCCTTTTTATTCTCATTCCTTTCCTTTTATTGTTTTCCTCTTTCTTTCCTCAATAGTTTCTCTCTGATCTTTTCCATTGTTTTCTTCTTGGCTTCAACAATTTAATTTAAGCTTAATAATAATATATTGTACCTGTATTGCAATAAGAAGGCTTAGTGGAGGGAGAAAATTTTGTAAGTTTGGACTGCTGGATGCATTAAGAAAGATAAATCTTGTTCTTTTCTTTGCGCCCATATGTGCTCACTCTACATATAAGACCAATAAAATCATCTTCGTTTTTCCCTTTATACATTCCTTCATATAAATTATAAAGCTATAGTTGTTAGCAGTTGGACTATCATATATTTATGCAGTCTTCCAGTTTTTATAAATTATATAATCTAACTGACTAAATGGTTTAAAAAGTAAACTCCTATATTCCCTTCAACTTCTTGTGTAGTTGAATAGTTAAACATCATTGAAAATGAGTAGGTGAATAAGACACTTGCAGTGACCAACTATTAAGAATTTAGATGGTGTCCTAGGATTTTGCTGCAATATGACTTTTATGTTTTCTTCTTCAGGCTTCACATTACCTTTCTGCCACAATAGACCAATAAAGGAGAAGGGAGAGCAAGTATTTTTCTTTGACATTAACACCTTCACCAGGAGTTATCTGGTCTCTTTGAATGCTTTGTTATCCTATGAATTGAAAGTTTCATGGATAGCATTTAGTTCCTTAAGTTAGATGGCTTTCATCCAGCACAAATGATGCTTGTAGTTGGAGGAGCAGTGCAGTCTTGACTTTCTATATTCATTATAACTTAAATGACACACAACCCTTGCTAAACACTGGAATTCCTCAAGAGCTTTTTTAAAAAATGCCAGTGCCTGGGCCTCACACCATATCAATTAAAGCAGAATCTCTGCAGTGAGGAGACAGCCACTGCTGTATTAGAGTCACGGGCTCTTTGAGATCTAATGTAGAGACTGACTCTTCTGTGAAACCTCTTTATGATTTTGTTTTCCTAGGGGAAGAAGATGGCTCTCTGTACCAACAATATAACTGACTTCACAATAAAGGAAATGGTGGCAGGGTCAGATGATTACACGAATTTGGTAGGAGCGTATATATGCCAGTCAACTATTATTCCTTCTGAAAGTAAGGGTTTCCGAGCAGCCTTATCATCACAGTCCATCATTCTGGCAGATACATTTCTAGGTAAACTTCATTTGGTTTCTATATTCAATTCATGCAGTTATTCTAAAATTACAGTACTAATAACTTGTCATTGTGTTGGTGTTTGCCATAACTGATGAAGGCCACAGGTAATTCTAAATCATCACTTTGAAACATGGTTAAAAAGCCCCTACAGTTGAGATCTATTGATCATTCTAAGTGAGTGCAAGCATCTTCTGAATTTATGCATTAACTCATATGTGATAAGATTTTTTTTTGAGAGTCTGTACTTTTCATCAAATTCTCTAGGAGCTTAAGAAGCAAGTAAGTTTAGAAACCAAAACTTATAAACAAAAGAATAGTAAATATTGTATAAATCTAAATCATAATATCTACCATCACTTTTCATCATCTTTTCTCATATCGAAAGTAAGCCGGTAACACTTAACAAAGGTGAATGTACTGAGCTTTATTACCTGTCTGTCCTTTTTATCTTTGTGGACTAGAAGGCATAGGTAAGTTTCAAGAATGACCTCTTAGTGGTTTTTAGGGATCAAGTTCATTAGAAACTTTGGAATGGTGATAGAACAGATAATAGTATGACAATTAAAAAGTTTCTTGATTCTAATGTATAGCAGATTTGAGGACCAATTGTACTGACCCCAGAGGAATTTAATTTTAATTTTAGTTTTAATTTTCAGCACCAAGGTCAGTTACTAAGCTTGTGCCCAGCCTCAGAATGCTCCATCAGAAGGAGAGGTTGCTGTTATCGTTTGCATTTTGGTTCTGCTGTCATTTTGCCTCCAAGGGATGGGAAAAATGCCTGACTTCTAGATTAGGCAAACTTTGGAGTTACTTTCTGGAAATTATTGGGCACAAGAATTTTTATTTTCTCATATATGTCTGTATTTATTGAAAAGCTGTATTAACAGAATAGCCCAGCTTGTGCAACAAAACTCATCGGAAGCTGAGAATTTTAATAATGTTAGGATGTTGAAATGTTAGAGCTGGAAGGGGCTTCAGAGATCATCTCAATTATTTCATGCATTTTATAGAATTAGGACATAAGACTCAGGGATGTGAAATGACTTAAGCAAAATTACAAAGCTAGGGAGTAGACTCTTTTTCATTCTATAGAATTTGGAATGGTTCCTCATCTTACCATGAATACAAGGATTTAATAAAATGTTTCTGGTCAAATGACAGTATCAGAATAAAGCTGTTTATATTCAGATACACAGAGACTAAATAAACCTAATTTTTCGATATTTCTTAATAGCTTCTTTTTATTGTCATCTAGGAGTGACAGTTGAAACTACTTTGCAAAATATTAATATAAAAGAAGATATGTTCCCAGTTCCCCCTAGCCAAATACCAGATGTGCATTTCTTTTATAAGTAAGTGAAGATGTTGCTTCTCTTGACTATTTTAGTCAAAACAATGTCTCCTCAGGGTGCCTAGCATAGTAGCATATACTTAATAGATACTCAGTGATTGGTTCTTAAATAGAGAACTTAGTATAAAGTAGGAAATGTGAATTATTTTGTAAGTGTTACATAAGTTCTGATATGTATAAATATATATCTTTTTCTGATTATATATATTTTTCTGTTTTTTTTATCTGCTCCTGTTTTTCTATATATTTTATCTATATTATATACATATATTTTTAATATAAATTATTATATATATAATAGATTATTATATTATATATACATATATAATAGACTCTACTTCCTTTTCCAGGCAGTATTTGTAATTCACACATCTCAACATCAGCAAAAGTAGATACAACTTATCTCTCTTTGAAAAAATTTTTTTATTATGACTTTGATTATGATTATGGTAACTTGACTAAACACTTTGATAATAGTAAGCACTTTATCTGAGAAAATAGTTAACTCTTCCTAGGCAGTGAAAGTAAATGAGCTCAGTTTGCATTAAAATTCCAAATTAGTGAACTTGGACACATTTTTCTTTTTCATTGTTGCATAGAGTGTGGGAACAGTTACACACAGGATATTTATGTCTTTGTGATTTGTGTCCCGTCTGTTCTGTAAAATGACATTTGTCCTGCAATAGGTCTTCTACAACTACAACGTCTTGTGTTAATGGCCGGTCAACTGCTGTGAAAATGAGGTGCAATCCTACTAAGCCAGGAGCAGGAGTGATTTCAGTCCCCAGGTATTCTTATTACTATGTGATTATTTCACATTTGTATTTATTGTGAAGAAGCAAAACTCTCCAGAATCTTACTATTTTAAAACATACTCTCTATGAATGCAAAGCATAAAGAGAACAGAATATGTCGATTTTTGTGGTGGGGATGTGCTGAGCATCTCTTAAGAATAGGTCTTTGCCAATCTCATTACTTCCCAGTCTCCTCAATGACATATTCTCATCCTGTTTGTCTGAGTGTCTAATTGTCTTGAAAATTATTTAAGTATTATATAATTATTGTGTTTATATCCTTATATTTATTCATTCTGTTTAGACCAATTCCATTAAAAGCTGGGTTATATATAACCTGGCTTATAGTTCTTCATCAACAGTGAACTACTTGGGTGATCTAGATGGAAGTAATCTATCCACTGAATCATGGTTTCTTTCTCTGTAAGATCAAAGGGGCCTGGATAGATTATTTGCATTATAAACCCTCCCCACCTCCTCCATGTTCTGATGAATGGTGCCAGAATCACCAAAGTAGAGTCTGATCTGCTGAATACATAATACCGTTCATTTACCCTGCTGGCATTGAGGCAACAGCTCTCCACAGTCTCAGTCTGACTAATAAAGTCCACTTGGGTGGGAACACTAGGAGAACATAAGCAATTTCGTGGACTACAAACTGTCAACTTACCTACTGCTTTCTTGGTGTGAGTGACACTTAAATGTCTGCTGATTTTCATTTTTTACACTTATTCATTGTTCTGTATGTAGATTATTTGTAATCTTTGTGTAGAGTTAAGGTACCTTTGGATCACAGTTTGACTTGCGGGTTTTTCTCCATCAAGCTTTCAAAAGTGTATATTTTTTTAAAAATAAAATGATTGACTTAGTTTGTTTTTGATAGTTTCATGATAACCCCTGAGAAATTTTAAGCTATACTGCTTATGTCACAGCAGTATTGGAAATCAGTGGTCTAAGCATTGTGTCAACTACTTGGGCATCTTAAAAATATTTGCAGTGGTAACAATACTGTGGATTTACTTTGGGTCATAAAAGTACACCAATATTTACCTTTCACCAACTGTGTTTCTCTGATTCTCATAGATTTAGGAATAATTTTTTCTTTTCACCTTTTCAAGGTGAGAAAAGTATATGATGAGGGGAGAACATAATAAAAGGTAATAGACCTCAGTGATAGAGAGAGAAGGAGCCTGAGGCTTAAGAGCATCATGTGGTGGAGAATCCCTGTGCCAGCATCCAAGCTAGAGTAAAGGCAGAAAAACACACTTTGTTTATGAGAAGGTGTGTTTAGGGTTTCTTTAATTATTCCCTACTATCCCACCACAGAGCTTTGTGTTCAGATGCTTCTTCTATTTATGGTAGCACCTACAATGTCCTTTTTCAGACTTAGCAGCTAACCTGGCTGAGTCTGGCTTCATGGAGTCTCCCTGAATGGCTTCCAAAGCCTCCTCTAGGGCTCTGATTCATGCAGATAATATGACTAAAGATGAGGTCTGTCCTTTTGAAAGTATATCACTCTCACTTTCCCAAGGTGGGTTCTGGTTTTCAAGGTAATAAAAAAAATAGTCTCATGATGTGAAATGATAACATTTAGAAACTTGATTTTTTTTTCCTTGTGAGGAGAGGAAAGGTAAGTTTTCCTTTGACCTCTAGCAGTTTGTTCTACTTACAGAACTTAGCTGTCTTTGCTAGGGTTTCTCAAGATCACCTGTGGCACAATACTTCAGGGTTTCTACTTTATAAATTAAAATTAATTTCTAGATCTTTCCTGAAACCAAAAGAATCTCTTGAGCAGAGGAATACTTTTCTAAAGTACAAGGCAATTCTGGGGTGCCTGGAGGGTTAGTTGGTGGAGCTGGCGAATCTTGATCTCAGGGTTGTGAGTTTGAGCCCCACATTGAGGGTAGAGATTACTTAAAATATTATTTTTAAAAACACAATACAATTGTGATGCATATTAAAATTCTTGAACTACTAATTTTTTAAAAAGATTTATTTATTTGTTAATGAGAGACACAGAGAGAGGGGCAGAGACACAGGCAGAGGGAGAAGCAGGCTCCCTATGGGGAGCCCGATGTGGGACTTGATCCCCGGACCCTGGGATCACGCCCTGAACTGAAGGCAGATGCTCAACCACTGAGCCACTGAGGTGCCCTGTGGAACTACTAATCTTAATTCACATTTTGGTATTTTGGGGATTTGGCTTGGTGTCTCTTTTTTCTTTATCTTTTTTTTTTTTTTTTCTGAGACAAATTCTCAAACTTTGTTCTGCATTTCAGTTTTCTGAAAAACTCATTTCAATTAGCTTGAAATTAGCTTGGTCTTGGCCTACAATGTAGCCCTTCACTCATATTGGATATAACTTTATATATAATGATGATGCCCATTGAGGTTTGAGGACCACTGCTCTAGGGAACTGCCTGAAACCAACAACCTTGCGTGCTACTAAAAACCTTCGGTTCTTGCTTGAATCAGTTCCCCATTAGGTCACGAGAGGGAGCTCTGGGATCAGAACATGAGAAACAGCAGCTTGTTTTGAAATAATTAGATTTTTTTTAGCTTTGGAGCTGAATAGAGATTTCCCACTCAAAGTGAGGAGATGTTTCTCACTGGTTTCTCAGGCTACTTTTGAAGAGGATTTACTTTGCAATTTTGGGGGTGGAGTGGGGGAGCTTTGAGATCTCCCAAAGAGGGAGGAAGGTGCTAACGAGGCACTTGCCTTGAAAAATCTCGTATGCTGTGACCAAAAAGTCTCAGAAAGCAGACTTTGGCAGTTTGGAAGGGATGCCACCCCCAGAGGATTCTCTCTTGGCCAAGCATCTTGGCAAACTAGGCAAAGGAGACTTGAGTAGTAGTGATATTGGTTGGGGCTCTGAAGCCCTGTGAAATGTCACAAAACCCTTAGCCCTGGGAAAATGAGGAGGTCTTAACAGAGAGTGGATGGACAGGAGAAAAGGGGCAATGTATGTTCTCTATGTATCTCAGGAAATTTAGAGGGAATAGGAAATTAACAGGGCCGCCTACTAGTCTGCAACTGGAAAACTGAATCCTGTCTGTTTGGTCTGGCAAATGCAGTTGGTTTCTAATTCCACAAAGTGTCTAGTGGTGGTGGTGGTGGTGTGTGGGTGAGACATTTTAGATAAAAACTTTGCAGTATGATATCTGTGGCAGAAGAAATCTGAGAGCCAGAGTGGACTTGTGGGGATTACCTGGTGCAGTTCATATCTTGGCCAGCGAGTGAATTTCTCACAAAATAGACTGCTGATAGCCCTCAACTGATTGCCCTCTAGCCTCTGCCTAAGAAACTTTCCAAACCTCCAGTCATGATCCCCAGGTGGTTAGAAAAATTAAGGTTCTTCTTCTTCTTCCTTTTTTTTTAAGGTTCTTCTTTCAGTAGGAAAAATATAGACTTAAGCATTGTGTCCAAAGTGTTCTTTCAAATACATGAGATAACTCTGTGATTGGAAAGGTTATAAAAAGGCATTATTAGAAAATAGGCAAAAGGAACCATTTTTTCCCCTGATAATGGAACTGTCCTAGCACATGAGAGACATGAGTCAGACCCATTGACTTCACACGTTGGGGCACTGAGGACCCAGGCTGCGTAGCTGTGGAGGCACGGTCAAGGTGGAATGATGCCCTCTGTCTATTGTTCTTTTCTTACCATCATGTTTTCATCTTGCCACCTTCCCCTGTGATTCTTCATGGGAAGAGATTTACAAAGAGACACTAAGAAAAGAAGCAAACATCCTGTGTATCTGGGGGATAACTCAATTGGTCTGCAAGTTATTGGTGTCTTGCTAAAAATGAGTCATCCTTCCTCCAATGAGGTTGTCTTTAGTAATGGTATGAGTTAGAGGAAAAATCGCTGTCCTCTCTCTTTCTCTTTCTCTCAATTTATAACTATATTTAACTGCTTATAAATTAGTCTAAAACTATTTTTGTCAAGATCTCCTGCAAAATCCACATTCATCTCTATCCTAAGTGTAGCCTCAGCTTTAGAGAGTCAGGCTGGTGGATGGTTCAGGGCCAAGTGGACAGGGGGCTGCTGCCCATTAAGAAAGAAAAACCATAGCCTCTGAGAATATTGTATCTCACAAAAGGGATGCCTCAGAGATCTGTCCTGATAGCATTCAGATATTGAACATGCCCGGGCTTTATTCCACAGGCTCTGATTTAGACTTTCTCTGTCAAAATCACCAGACTTAGAGGATGTTAAGTGTTTTCTTTGGTCTTTGGGAGAGGTGTGTTGAAGCCAAAGCATTTATCCATTTTAAGTTGGTAAGAGCCAGAGGATAATGATTGGTTAAATGGATTCCTTGTTTTCTTTTTCCTCTGAACCATTTATGGACAGATAATAGATATCTAAATCTGTACAAGGTAAATTCAAAGGCAATAGAATTTAAAAGATTAAAGCTGTGTTCCTAGAACAATGAAAAGTGAAGAGGCATATAAAAGCACTATGAGCATAAGTAAAAATCCATTATGATCAAGAAATGGAAAAATTCAAATAGGGGATTGTTAAAATTATACAGTTCGAACACTAATGAGTAATCCAAGGACATGGCATAGAAATATCACAGAGCATTCATCAAGTTTAAGGATCCATTTTGAAGTAAGGATGATAAAACTTTGACAGATTTTACAGATCTATAGATAAAAGGGACTGAAGAGTGCCAGCTAGTGGAGTTTCTATAGGCCTGGATCAGATTCTGGTTTTTGGTAATTAACTCAAAGGAGAATCTTCAAAAAGGGAGATTTTCACAGGAGACTGGTAGAATTTTATATCCCTGGATCTAAGAGGTATGGGTCAAAAAAATCTTATGTTCAAACTCAGTCACAGGTGATTTATACTCTTCAGCTTCAGGACAAACAAAATTGGAGCAAGATTCAAAGCCATTTTATGGACTCCATACAAGAAGGCTTCCTGTCCATTGGCCTTCTCAGAAGAGAGAGGCTGAGATTTCTCAGAAGCCAAAGCCGAGAAGAGTTACCAGCAGCTGATCAGAGAGCATCACCCATGCCAGAAGATGCCAGTCTTGGAACTCTGAGATTGGGAAACCCCAAGAAACCCAGAAAAGCCTCACATGAAAGAATCCGAGTAACAATTGTGCTCTGACAACAAATGAGAAAAGTTCTAGACGCTTAAAACTATAGCCTTTTCCCCCAATTTCTTAAGATCCAGAGTGTCAGAAACATACTGACAATTTACATGAATTTATTTTTTTAAAGATTTATTTATTTATTCATGAGAGACACAGAAAGAGAGAGAGGCAGAGACATAGGCAGAGGGAGAAGCAGGCTCTTCGCAGGAGCCCAATGTGGGACTTGATCTCGGGTCCCAGGATCACAACCTGAGCAAAAGGCAGATGCCCAACCGCTGAGCCACTGAGGCATCCCTGTACATGAACTTATTTTAACTTTGGAGTTTGGATATAATCTAGGCAAAAACAAGTTTACCCTGCTTTATCAACTATCCAATCATTAACAGAATACTAAGTATTGGGTTGTAATTGTTCATAAGAATAAGATTATTGTCTATGAATTTATAGTATGCACCAAGGAGATCTTGCTTTAGGTAAGATGATTCATTTAAAGGAGGATACTAATAACTCATATAGCTCAGTCCACTTCCCCCACTCCCAGAGTATGTATCCCATTTTAGAATCTGGGATAGAAATTACTTTTAAAAAGATTTGTCTGAATTCTTACACATTTCCAGTGCTATCCTGATTGGTAAGGCAATCCCAGAAGCAAAATAAGGAAACTGGGAAGTCTTCTTTATTAACAGTATGACCACATTAGGGTGTACTTGGTTGTCCTTTGAGTTGATGGTGGTTTCTTTCTCTAGAATTAACAGCCACGGGGTCACCCTGTGCAACTCTAGCCTTGTGTTCCCAAACTATCCAAGAGTCATGTACTGCTCTTCAGACATCTACTTGCTGGTTTCTATGGGGGATCTTGTAGATAAAAAATTATAAAAGCAGTACAAGTAGTGATACCTTTAAAAAGCCAATGAGGGAGGGATGAAGATGATGCTGATACAGGTCATCAAAGGGAAAAGGATTTCACATATTTGGCAAGAAAGTGTTTGTCTCTCTTACTACTGGCTTTTTTGTTCTTAGTAGAAGAAAATATTTCTGTGTTTTTTTCTCTTGCATCTTTTTGTTTCCTATTTTCATTTTATAAAGCACTACTGAAATTAGTACTGCTTCCTACATCCTTGTCATTTCATAGGAAAGGCCTGATTCAAACTGTGAAACTCGAGTTTATAACAAAGAACAAATTTGGATGTTCCACATTTTAAATGATTCATTGGGTTAAAAGAATTAAAGAATTGATTCTAAACTAAATTACTGTTAACCTAAGAGTATATTTTAAAAAGCGAAGTTTACCAGGGAAAGGCAGTGAATCATTGCAGTATTTTGACACTTAATGGCAGCTTTATAAGTTACATCAATGTCTTGATTTTTCTCCCCATTTCTGTAGTTCTTCCAGTTCTTTAGAAAGTGATGTGCATTGTTAATAGTCTTTTATATTTTGCAGCACTTGAAACTTTCCCAAATTGTTCTCTCATTTTGTCCTTTATAATCACCCTGTGAAAGCAGTGAAACAGACATTTCACTTCCACTAAATTACAAATATGAAACAGTGGAGGGGTGGGAAGGTGGGGCGTGCTGAGTCCTTCGTGGAGAAATACAAAATCTCTTGCAAGTCCAGCCAGAATTGTAACCCGAGTTTTCTCTTCAGAGCTTTTTGCAACTTTAATTAATTTTCCTCCTTTCTTTTTTATTTATTGAGGTTTTTTCCCTCACTTTACCAGACTTACTCTTTTATTTTATTTTCATTGCCCTTGAAAATGCCCCTGTGTTGGAAAGATAAAATAATTTGGGAAGGAGAGAATTGTGCAGGAAAGTATATTGGTAATTTTTGCTAAATGATCAAAAAAATTAATTACCTTTAAAGTTTCAACTGATTGTTATGCAAATAATTGTGTTCTCAAAGAGCTTTTCTAATTGGTTAACCAATTTTTTTTTTCCAAAGGTGCAGTTTTGAGTTGGTTTTACTGATGTGGAAGGTGGGAAGTAGTGATAACTTTTTAAGTGGCGTGGTTTTCATCTATTGACTTACTTTTTAAAAAATTTCTTTTGGTCTCTTGGTCTGAATATACTTTACTCCCTTTTACAAACAGAAGTCAAGGCTGGTAAGAGTTAAGCCATTTTTCCAGAGTCCTGACTGATCACTGTTCTTAGCTCTAACAGTACTGGGCCTCTGTTTCTGAAGCACATGACAGAGAACTATGCTTTTATTTCCATCCTACCAGTGTTAGCATGCAGACATTTGGAAGGATAGTCATATAAAAATGTAGTCAATTTTTAGGCATGTAGATTTTAATTTTACTGTTCATATTGTAGGATGCTCTTGGAATAGATATTAAGAATAAGAAATTTTACTCTACTGGTAGACCGAAAATTACAGTTTTAGATGGCATATCATCAGAAAGGCATCTGAAGTTAAAACTTAAAAAGGGATGTTTTGGGGGTTTCCCTTTTATTGTGTCCGTTTTTTTTGCTAAGTGTTTCAGGACACCTGTACTCAGCAGCAGCTAAGGTCTAAAGGAGGTTTTTAGAATACTGCCTTGTATTTACACAGCTTAATTTAAGGAAAGTATAATAGACGAATAAAGAGAACAGTATTCTCCTAGTTTTAATGAATTCATGAACAAAACAGCCATTCCCACCAGAACTTTTTCAAATAGCTTCCTGCTTCAATCAATAAGGATTCTGTACACAGTAACAGCAGTTTAATTTTTGAGCCATGCCCATGCACCAGGAGGCAGAGTTTCAAAAATCTCCATTCAGGCTCGCCTGGTAGTTGGTTCAGTGTGATCCTGCACCTACATCTGTGCCCCATCTGTGGTCATCAAGTGGTGTTGGTCACCACCTCTTAAAAGAAGTCACTTTCAGGCTGAGGAAACCTAGGTTTGCAGAGTCATTTGCATCACTGAGCTGTTTGTTGACCTGATAGTTGTTTTGTTTGTTTTTATGCTTTAGGCAATTTTGTTCTCCTGTTTCTCCACCACTCTTACCCCCTGCCCCTAACCCTCTAGACCATGGTCCTCTTCATCATTCTGTTCCTGGAACAATTGCCTAAGTACATTCTTTCTGACAGATATGGCTTCTCCTTTCTACCACCTAGGTCCTACCTATACGCCTAGCACCACTCACTGTCCTGCTCTTGAAGCTTTTCTGATAATGACCAGCTTGTAAATCCCTTCCAGTTTCTCTATCATTTTATCCCTCTAGCAGGCATTCCCTTGCTTTCTTCCTTTGTCTTCTGTTACTGGATATTCTAGACGTGTCTTAGGCATCCCTTCCACCAAGAAGTCTTCCTAGAGCTTTTTTTTCTGTATCTATGCCTCTCCTTTAAATTTTTAAAAAATAGCTTTGTAGAGGTATAATTCACATGCCATATACTTTGCCTCACTTAAAACAGACAAGCCAGTGGTTATCAGTATATTCATAGATATGTGCAACCATCACTACAGTCATTTTTAAGAGCTTTTAACCACCTTAAAAAGAAACCCTATGCCCTTTAGCTATCACCTTAGTTCTCTTTCAAGCTCCAAGCAACCATTAACTTACTGTTTCTATAGATTTTCTTATTCTGGGCTTTCATAAAAATAACTTCATTTAATGTATTGAATATATAGAATTTATATTTTATATGTAGAAGATTCTATATATTAGCAGAAAATTTATATTCTATATATTAATAGAAGATTGGCTTCTTCTACTTAGTGTATTTTCAAGGTTCATCCAAGTTGGGGCATGTATCAGTTCTATGTTTCTTTTTTATTGCCTAGTAATATTCCACTGAATGGTTATAGCACATTGTGTTTATCTCTTTGTCTGCTGGTGGACGTTTGAGTTGTTTCCACCTTTTGGCTCTTATGAGTAATGCTCCTATGGACATTCATGTACAAGTTTTTATGTGAACATATGTTTTTATTTCTCTTGGATTTTCATCTAGAAGTAGAATTACGTAGATCATGTGCTAACTCGTTTTAATGATCTGAGGAACTGCCCGCTTGTTCCAAAGCAGCTGTATCTTTTTCCATTCCCATTAGCAGTGTACGAAGTTTCTAATTTCTTAACATGTTCACAAGTCTTATTGTTATTTGTCTTTTTTATTCTAGCCATCCTAATAGATGTGAAAGTGTGGTTTTATCTCCGTTAGATTTTTTGTTTGTTTTGTCAGTACCTGCACATTGCTTTCCAGTATGCAGTGGGCACTCAAATGTTGATTGGACTTGATTGAATGTGTCATAAGAGCTGTCATTTCATTTTTTATTTCAGCAAGTGCCCAGCAGGCACCTGTGATGGATGTACATTCTATTTTCTGTGGGAGAGTGCTGAAGCTTGCCCTCTGTGCACAGAGCATGACTTCCATGAGATTGAGGGAGCCTGTAAGAGAGGATTTCAGGTAAGTGACAAATCTATCTAGGCAGAACTATATTATTGAAGAGAAATTGATGAGTCTGGCATCACTTAAATCATGGAAACTGAGGTCCAAAACCATGGTAAAGCTTATAGTTAATATTACATTAATATGCATTTAAAATCAAGTTTGGGAGGTAGACTCCCATCTGCTAGAGTAACTAGAGATATACAGTGACATTGGGGAAAATAAATTGTGCAAGGGAGTTGTAGGCTATTGATATTTATCTGGATTATAAAGAAATGGTATCATTAAACCAAGATGTGAGTTATATAATGCAGTTAAAGGTATAATTAAGATGGGGATGGCTTAAGTGATTCACTAAACTGTACCTAAAGAGTAAGCATGTAACTGAACATCAGGCCTATCTCATCCTGATTCCACTTTTCAGAAATCCCAACAGAATCTCACTCTCCGATGCCAATTCTTCCATAAGGTCACCACCACTGGTGGTTTCATTTAATTTATTTCTCTTGTCATTAAATTTTTTTGAAAACATGACTTTTAGTTACTAAAAAATATTCTATTATACATATTTTGGAATTTAACAAATCCCCTGTTGGATATCTGAGAAAAACTTGAGAACAGTCTTTTTGTAAATAACTCTATAATGAACATCCTTATTGGAAATGTGATTATTTCCTTATTATTTGTTACGAGAAAGAGATTAATTGGGTCTAAGGAGGTGGACATTTTTAAGGTTCTTGATACATATTACTAACTTGCTTTGGTGCTATCATTTTTGCACTTCTTTTTTTTTTCATTTTTGCACTTCTAGTAGTGTTTGAGAGCTCTCACCTCACTGTACTAGTTTTGAGTAATATATAGAAAACACAAATTTTTCCTTCTTCAAGAGGACTTACTACTTCAACCTCTTTGAAATCTATTGAAATGACAATAAAAGAACACAAATGATAATACATCACTGCTGGTAGTGGTAACATTATTGGGGACTTGGCATCAGAGAATCAGATTCTGGTGAGATTTCTGAAAACTGGGATGCAGATGGAATAGGTGTGATGTTCAGTCTCCTGGAGTGGGGAGTATGCTAGAATGCTTGTTGCATCAGGGGATAAGAGAGGGAGTGCTGTTCTGTCCAGGAAAATCTGGAGGAGCGTCTCATTGGTAGGTCAGAGGGCAAGAGTACACGAAGTCAGAATGTCCTACCTAATCTCCTGCATTGAGAGTCATAGAAGCAGAAGCGTTCATCTCTAGGGAAAAAAACAGGGAAATATTCTCTAAAGAGGGGTTTTCAAACTTTAGAGACAATGAAGGTGTAGTAAGAAATATATTGTACAGCAAAGCTAGTACTCAGACACATAGCAATATGCCTAAAAATGAAATTAAATTTCATGGAACAATACTTATTTTCATAACTTATGATGAAGTCTAAGCATAAAGGTAATATAAAATGTGTTTTTATGAACTAATTGAATAAAAAACAGGAAAAGTTCCCAAATGGATAACACTAAAACAAATATTAGGGATGTCTTATTTAATTTATCAAGTGTGCTTGCCTGTGAATAGCTTATTATGGTTTAGAGTATACATGGAGAGTGCTGCTCATGCATCTAGTACACTGTTAAGCCAGTTTCTTTTAACATTTTTATGTGGGTCAAAGATGAAAATTCTTGGCTTACCAAAAAAAAAAGTTTCTTTTTAGTCTTAATAATAACAATGATATACATTTTATGTCTCATAGTGAAAATTCTTCTTTATCGTTTCTCTAAAATTATGATAACCTTATCATTTTTTAAAGAATAAATGAAAAATGGATGTGTTCCATTCTTTGGCCACAAAGTTCAACTCAAGGGCTTTGAAAAGTTGGATGACCTTTTGTGTAAACATTTTTTAGTATTCAACATTTCTCTTCTGGAAAGTAATGATTAGAAGGTTAAGACCATGAGGTTGCAACAATTTCTCTAATTTCATTCAAACTCTCTTTATTGAAAAAATTCTGTTCAGCATGTCACAAGAATGTTTGGAACAGACGGTTATAAGGTGATTCTTTTTAAATATTTGTTTTTGCCTTAAAAACAATCTTTAGGAACACTTTGATGAGTTTGTCATATTGAAATATATAGTTTCCCTCCTATAGTTCCCAATTTAACTTGAGAAATAGTTAAGTGTATATTTCTGTTATACTTAGATATTGATTTTGAAAATATTTACCAAATGAGATCAGGCTTCAATTAGAAAAATATAAATGCTATTCCAAAACTCATGGAATTTAGTGTATTTAGTTGCAACAGCAAAACAAATGGGTATGACATAGTAAGTGGGTGTTTACTTCCAGTCTCTGAATAAAATATTTTAAAACGTCTGCTCTTTAGTAAGCTTTATATAACACAAATGACAGCTTTCATTGTTTTCCATTACAGTAGACCAACCCTCCTTATCCCATGGGGGATATGTGTTGAGACTCCCCAGTGAATGCCTGAAACTATGGATAGTACCAAACACTGTATATACTTTGTTTTTCCTTTTACGTACATACACATGTACGTATGATTAAGTTTAATGTCTAAGTTAGGCACAGTAAGAGATTAATAGCTGATAATAAAGTAGAAAAGTTACAACAATATACAGTAATAAGTTATGTGAATGTGGTCTCTTTCTCAAAATATTTTACTGTACTGTGCTCACCCTTGTGATGACATGAGAGAATAAAATGCCTGCATGATGAAATCAAGTGAGGGGAATGATGTAGGCATATGACGTGGCATTAGGCTGCTTTTGACCTTCTGATGATAAACCAGGAGGATCATCTGCTTCCTAATTGAACCCACAGAGAGAAGAAACTGCAGGTAAAGGGGGAGGACTATGGTATACTTGTGAGCAAATAGATTTCTTTGGATGCCAAAAGCCTCAAGAGAGAAAATATGGTGATGGCAAAATATTGCTGTGGGTACCCTTTGATTTTTTTTTTTTAAACAATTACACTGTTTCTGTCCTTTTTCCTGCTCCATCCTTTACAATACAATTTTCACTCTGTATTGACTGGAGTATATTTTCCCAATTCTATAAATACACCTAACCCAGATGTGTATGAAGTTAAATTTACACACACCAAGTCCTCCACATAGAGGGTTGTAAACTTAAGAGAGTGGCACAACTCATGGGAAAAGTGCTCTTACCAAATTGGATCTTAGAAATCTTTCCTAGGTTCTCAGTATGTAGTAAGCATTAATTTTAAATGTCATGCAGTTGTAGAGATTTGAAGAAATACTGTGTTATCACTAAGAGGGATATTTTTAAGCCTCTCATCAAATTTATCTCACCCTGTTTGCAAAATATCCCAGCATGCTGGAAGAATAAATTTTTCAGCTATGGAGTCAGCCATTTTCTCCCTTGGCAATGACCTGTGACTGGATGAGGGGATAAGGCATTCTAATTAATAGTTACAGAATGACAGAGATTTTGCCAATAGCGTGATTTTTTTTTTTTTAATTTAACAATTTGAGGAGCTTGGGGCAGCCCCAGTGGCTCAGCAGTTTAGCACCGCTTTCGGCCCAGGACGTGATCCTGGAGACCCAGGATCGAGTCCCACATCGGACTCCCTGCATGGAGCCTGCTTCTCCCTCTGCCTGTATCTCTGCCTCTCTCTCTCTCTCTCTCTCTCTCTCTCTCTGTCTGTCTCTCATGATAAATAAAATCTTAAAAAAAATAATTTAAGGAGCTTATGGAAAAGTTAAGTGTTCTCGGTTTACAAGTATCTTTTTAATTTGAAGTTTTAACATTTTGCTTATGACTGTCATTCAACATTAGAGCTTTACCATTTTCACTGGCTGTTGCACATTTGATGAGATCATGTAAAGTGTTGCACGGTCTTCATTTGTTAGAATGCCCTTCAAATGAAGCTAACATTTGCTGACTAGACTTAACATTTTTCTCTTTATTGTCATTATTGACACTTAGAGATGTAGCATTTGTATTTGAACATGCCCCTCATTTCCCATATCATTCTTTTTTTTTTTTTAAGATTTTATTTTTGGGGCAGCCCTGGTGGCTCAGCGGTTTAGCGCCACCTTCAGCCCAGGGCGTGATCCTGGAGACCCAGAATCAAGTGTCCCACATCGGGCTCCCTGCCAGGAGCCTGCTTCTCCCTCTGCCTGTGTCTCTGCCTCTCTCTCTGTGTCTCTCATGAATAAATAAAATCTTTAAAAAATAAACAAAAAAGATTTTATTTTTATTCATGAAAGACACACAGAAAGAGGAAGAGACACAGAAGAAGAAGCTGGCTCCTTGCAGGAGCCTGATGTGGGACTCAATCTTGGGACTGGGATCACTCCCTGAGCCAAAGGCAGACATTCAACTGCTGAGCCACCCACACATCCCTCTCATCTCATTCTTATAAAAATAATGTGACCCATTTTAAAAGTGTTTTTTTACATTAAACTTAATGAAAATGTTACAGTTGTCATGCAGTAAAAAAAAAATTTTTTTCAATTACTAATATCTTTTCTAAAAAAAAACATGCTGAGAATTCTTATCCAAAACTTGGTTGAAACTTTTCCTTAAAGTAAATACCATCCTCTTGTACTTCATGTTTAATTGAAGAAATGTGTATATGTATACAATAAAAGTACACATTCTGGAGTTATCCTTTTGTTAGGGTATTGTTAAAGTGACCTTCAGAAAATTTAATCAGATGCAGTGATCAAAAATTGAGCGTTCCATGTCACTGAACGTCAGTGGATATAATACTGGTCATTTTATTTGTTGAAATATAAAAAGGAATATGCACTGACTCCAGTTTTCATTTCTGGTTAGTGTTATTTGATTTATTTATTTGAAAAAAATTCATGGTTGATATGCAATATAATGATTTTATTATTCCCTAGTTAACTGCAACTGGCAGTTTGAAAAACATTGCCTAATAACACTGAGACATCTGCTGTGGGAGGATAAGAATGAGGACCTACTGTGGGCAATGATAACCTAGACCAGTAGATGAGAAATAAGGGTGTAGTCTGTATGCCTACCCCAACACCAGTTACCAAAGCCTGCCAGTAATTGTGAGTCTGAATATCCTGGGTCCAGAGCTTGCCCTTCTTCTCAGGGGAGACACTTGATGGGGGAATGGACCTATATCATGGGTAGGTGAAACTCATTCCAGTTAACTGTATTAAACAACCTAAACGTTCAGTTAAAAACATGACTAAGAAGTCATGGATCATAACAGATTTGAGGAAAAAAAGCCCAAATGGTGCATCTAGACAGAGTAATTTTTATTCAACTTCCTCAGCATCTACTGAGCCTCCTGATCCGATGATCCATGTTCTTACTTGGTTTTGTTGTGTTTTCATTCATTATTTCCTTACTCATTCTCTTCTCTCTTTCTTCTTTTTCTGGAGCTTCTATTAGATGAATGCTGAATAATTGTCTATGCCTACTTGTGAATAAAGAGCAGAACCCTTCTCCTTCTGAATCTCATTTCACATGTCATCTATGTGTATGTGCTTTTTTAAAGGAAACCTTGTATGTATGGAATGAACCTAAATGGTGCATTAAAGGAATTTCTTTGCCTGAGAAAAAGTTGTCAACCTGTGAAACAGTTGACTTTTGGCTGAAAGTGGGAGCGGGTGTGGGAGCTTTCACCGCAGTTTTGCTGGTGGCTCTAACTTGCTACTTCTGGAAAAAGAATAAGAAGTAAGTAACCTCATTGGAGTGCCCATGTAAGAACTGAAGGATCTCCTTTGTTGTAAAAGTTTTAGAACTAATTATTATTACATCCAATAGTTTTTCTCAGACAGACAAGAAACTTCTATGAGGGAGTTATCAGACAAGAAACTTCTATGAGGGAGTTATAGGAAAGACCTCTAAGAAAGGAAACAGAAATGATTATTATTCTGCTAATAGATGATAGAATGTTAGAGGTGATGGAATTAGACCCATTTGTTATAAAACAGATATAAATGGAGGCTCTGGGTTATTCAGGTAGATGGGAGCAGAGCTGAGATCAGAGGTCAGGTTTTCTCACTCTGCATCTATTTTTCTTTTCCTGATAGTGTTGTGTCTTCTTGCTCCAATATTCCTTTTTCAGTTTCTCGTGGAAAGATATTTGCAAAAAAACAGACTATTTAGGCAAAAAGACCTTTATTCCAGGACTTTAGTAATCTAGGGTTGACTATTGAATCTATCTCCTGAATGTATATTGATCTGTTATGAGATTTGACTCTTCTAAAATGATTTACATATCTACGGGGCTCTGAAAGTTCTATATTGCAATATCTCAAGACAATGATAATACCTGAGGTGGTGAATAGAAAAGAGTATGTTATATACAGAAACAATAAGGATCACATCACTTAACCTATATGGTATTCTCATTCTTATGAACTAAACTTTGGAAAATCATACAGTGCCTTAGCTTGCAAATATTTATAAACTAAGAAAATGCATTCAGGTTCTTCAAGGTTTCTCTTGTTTTTCAAAAGTTCTTCATAATTGGACAATTTATTCAATGTAAAATAATTGATAGAGTTAACTATACTGCCACAATTCTCTAAAATCCTGAAAAAGATTTGTGTGTAGATGGTAGATTAATGAGAACACATAGTACTTTAGTGATAGGTGAGGGAAATTTATTAGTGGAGCCACTATACTGCAAAAGCATTTAATGGGCTGATGTATGACCACCTAAAATAAGTATTAATTTGTATTAAGCAGCCGTTTTATTTATTTACCCCTACTTAGACTGGAGTACAAATATTCCAAATTAGTGATGACAACTAACTCAAAAGAGTGTGAACTCCCAGCTGCAGACAGTTGTGCTATCATGGAAGGAGAAGACAATGAGGAAGAAGTTGTATATTCCAATAAACAGTCACTACTGGGAAAACTTAAATCCTTGGCAACAAAGGTAAAGAGCAGAATTTTAATCTTGTATTACTGTGCATTTATCAATGAGTGGTCATATTAACCTAATAGTAGCATTCATGCAACCCTATCATTAGGTATCTCTATCTCCATGGGTATTTATCCAATTAAAAAGAAGTACACAAGGATGGAGATAGGTAGATAGATAGATAGGTAGACAGATAAAAAGAATATCCACTGCAGCATTGTTTTTTCTTTCTTTTTTCTGGTTAACAGAGTAGGAACAACCTTATACACCATGAAGAAGGAGCAGAGAAGAAATTTCCATATATCAAAGTAATGGAATACTGTGCAACTGTGCAGCTATTAAAAATGGACATATATATGTCAATAGGTCCAAGATAAGTAGAAGCAACACAGAGACTATTACCTCTCTTAAAGATTCATTTATGTTAGTCTTTACAAAGCAGACTATTAACAGTGGCTACTTTGGGGAGTAACTAATGGCAGTCTTTAGTTTTTGAAGTAGTACATTTGTATAATATTTGGATTTTTACAAAGATATATTATTTTCTAATATTAAAAATTTTAGGTTGAAAAAAGATCTTACTCATACTTCTCTTTTTTGTTTTTCTTTTGTAACAAGGTTTTTTCACAGAGAAAAAGTAAAACTTACATAAACTCTTGAAGTATTAAATGTACCTTATCAGATGCCATCACATTTGCCAGCTTTGAAATGATGACGATATCCAGATTAACATTTAGTCTTAAATATTATTTGTAAACACATTTTATTGACATTCTTCACTATTGACTTAAAATATGAGAAATTACGAGTTTACCTCCACTCACCATTAAAAATAGAATGAAACAGAAGAAAGAAAATGTGTTTCAAATTATTTTCAGCAGGAAGAACAAGTGACAAAAGATTACATTTATTAAAAATGTCTTAGTCACTATTTTCTTTTACTCTCCGAATTTAAGTACATAAATATATAAAGAATCATTTAAAAACAAAATGAATAAGCCATATTCCCCTTCTGCTAAGGGTTAATTTTTTTTTTCACTGCAGTACTTCAGAAGGGATGTTTTTGCTATGGAGTAACAAATATATATTCAGCACCAAGAACTGAAATTTTGCCCTACTTGCAAGATAATAACAAATGAGCCTTCTACTGTTTCATGGACAGTTTAGGAGGCACAAGACTCCTGGTCAGGGACAAAGCACAGCTAAGTGCTCACAGCATAAGCCAGGGTATCAGCATTTATACCAGTTCCCCAAGCCTGGCTTTACTCAGGGCTCTGTGAACAGAAACAGATGACACTTGCACCGTCACTGGCTTGCATTACAGGAAAGGAACTCTAAGCTTTGGGAACCTGACTCTTAGAATGGGCAGTAAGCATGCCAATTCTTTGCTCCAAAGAGAGATACTATCGTTGTTGTACTAGACAGGGAGTGTATGTTCATTGCTTCAGAGGGAGACATCATTTCCTGCCATTTGGTCTGAAAAAAATACAATTTCTTTAGCTTCCAAGGCTGCTTTCTATACAAAGATCCTAAAAAAGATAATCTTGAACAAAGGGAAATCACTGTCTTGCTCCTAAGATATATGGAAATGCAAAAGAACCATGGAGAATTATCTCCCCCAAATATCCAAACTTCATTTCTACACCATTTTGGCTTCTGGTGAATTTTCCCCTTAATTCGGGCCTCTATCCACCCTCTGTTTAATCTGATTGAGCCTAGGCTCAAATCTGGCCAATTTACTGCATACCGCATCTATGGAATGATTGAACAATAGCAATGGGAATGTTGGCATTGTTATTTGGGGCAGAAGCTGGGGCCATTCCCAGCTGTTTCTTACAGATTTCTCACTAACTTTAAATGTTAGAGCATCTGGTGGGTACGGCAGACCTAGTAGTCAATTAAATTTAAGGTACTTGAAACAGTTTGAGAGAGGAACACTCTCATTGTCCTTCATAAAAGATGACGGGTGGCTCTGAAAAACAAATAATCATTAATACCCCTCCATTCTTCATACGTCTCAGGGTCTTTTAAAAAAGCTTATGATGGAGACCAAATGTGTCTTCTACCTTTGTCAGTGTGAGCTATGGTAGGAGGTCTTGATGAGCTGGGTAGTCAGCCAAGTAATAAAAGTTATTATCCTTTTAATCTAGGATCATGAAAATCCAGTATAACCATATAGATGACTACACTAGAATTATATTTGAATCTCCTAGACTCCCTTCTGTCAGGGATATCATCAGACATCCTGAGAGTTGCTTTTGAGTAAAAAGGACATATCATGTCCGAGAGTGATTAGGGTAGAAGCCTGAATTTTCATGTAAGCATAGATAATCTTATATAAGTCATATAACCTCAACCTGCTTACTGATAATTATGCATGACATGGCCAAGAGGAGATGATCCCTTTCTGGGGACAACTAAACATGGTTTAGTAACTCCTGTGGACCAGGAGCTGGTGAGGGAAATAGAGTCAGGAATCTTTCTTATTGATTTTTTAGAAGGCCCTTCTCACACTCAGTACCTTTCAACCTTAAGTATTGAAGGTCCACTGAACACATTTACTCTCAGCCCATTTTCAGGTAGCTTTTATGATAGAAAGGCACCATTGTTAGGCTGCAAAAGATCCATTAAGTCACAAACATTAAACAGATTTTTTTCAAGGATCATGGTGGCGTGGCTAGACTTAGCAGATCAGACTGGAACAGCAACACTATAGCATGAACAGGTGTTGGAAGTGGTAAGGCACTACTGATAGCCCAAAGAAGTGATCAGAGGTGTGATCTTATCAATTTGCCATGGAAAAACTGGTCAACTTTTGCCATGAGTCCCAAGTCTGGCATGCTTGGTAACCTCTGCATCTGAAAAAGAGTCCTTTGCTTTATGCCCAGTGTGTGATGGCAGAATCATTGCTCTGGTTAGCAAAGTGATGGGTCCATGCAGCATTTGTGGCAGTCTGTCTGGTGCAGTCAGTCTCTATCGCATGCTTAATTCTCTTTGATCTTTTCAAACAATGGGTCCTTAATGGAAGTATCTATAGGAGTAACCCAGATAATTAGATCAGCTGAGATTTGTTTCTGGAATTCGTTGCCCCAGAGAGGAGTAACTTTAATGTGGTCAGTTTATAGTTTTCCAATAGCAGACCAAATAGTTTATTGACTCTTGACAATAGTTCAGGAGTTAGTGGTGATATAATAAGGTTTATCAAGATAAGTACTAGCCACAGCTATGAGAATGGCTTTGGGTTCTTCCCACTAAGCCAAGCAATTTTTTAGGTTTTCAGTTATGCATACTGGTCTGAGATAGGACAGCTACAGCAGCTGGTAGTCACCCATTGGGTTTCAGCTCAACCAAACCATCAGTGAACCAGGCCCAGGCATGCAGTAGAACTTTGATGAACCAAGGACTAAAGCCAGTGGCTTCATTTTTGGTGGTGGAGTACAGGATAAAGTTTCCCCAAAAGGGTATGCTGCCATTTTTTAATGTGAGGCTGTGATGCTGCTGGGCAGGACCAGCTGTATTCTTGAATATACTATTTATATTTGACAAGTGACGCTTATCAGGTCCTTTCTGACCCAGTATCAGGCTATAGAATCACAAAATGCATAAGAATGGCTTTCAGTTTTGACAAGGACTCAGTAATAAGCTAATAGCTTCTTTTCAAAAGGACTATACCTGGTAGTCATATCAAAATGATGACTCTAAAATCCCAAAAGATACCTCTGGGGGAGGGCTCCTTCCCATTACTGAACTCTCTAATTGGCAGAATCATTAATCACTGAGAGTTGTATCACAAAGTGGTCATTAGAATTGTGAGGCCACAAAGGTGGAGAGCAGGATTCAGCTTGCTGGACAATTTTTAACATAGCCTGTTAGTTTGGGCCCACCTTAAAAGATAACTATTTTGTAGGTCAGCTGATGTCAAAGAGCAAGTAGCATATTCAAGTGAGGCTATACCGTCTCCAATAGCCAAGAGTCTAATAAAGTGCTGGACTGTTTTTTCCATGACTGGCAGACAGATTTAGCATTGCAAATCTGGTTACAAAGTCTCAAGAAACTTCACTTACCTAGCAGGTTCCTTAATTTTGTGGGGGTTTATCAGCCATCTTTGTTGGTAGAAGTCTGGTACTACAGGCAACACTGTTGAGACTGAGGCTTTTGACTTGACACCGACATTGCATCATTTATGTCAAGACACCGTTGGGCATCAGCAGGTAGAGAAACTTGTGTATAATCCTCACATAGACATTTGTTGCAAATGGCAGAGGAATTAGGAATCCTTGCAGTACTCTGCTAGCTCTCCTCTCCATGGGACTACTCTTGACTAGGGGAATCTCCCCTGGTACTTAAGAAATGAGTATGTAGAAGCATGTAACCATCAATTCCTACTAGATTTTCAGATATAGAAGTAACAACAGCAGCATCTTGGATAGTCCCGCAGAACCTATCACACAAGATCACATTACCTTAGCTTCCCTGCTGAGAATCTTGTTTAAACCCTGTTAATGGAATTTGCATGTCCCTCTCCTGTCACAGTTTCTGGTAGAATTGGTGACTTTGATGCCTGCAATGAAGAGTCATAAATGTTTGAATCCTTCTCCTCCTCAAGGCTCCCTAGCCAACTCAGATGGTTGTGCATGGCCTTCAGTCCCTCTGGGTGACAAGAAAACTAATAATCTTTCTTTGTAAAGCCAAGGTAGATGGGGAGGAAGAGATTAAAGGTGTAGAGAGAAAGACAATTTCTGAGACAACAAGCAAAAGCATTTGCTTTGTTTTTAAGCAGCACAGCAATTGCCCAAACAAACTTCCAGTGTTTTGGTCCACCTAAAATCCTATGTTGAAGGGCAAGGTTATCATCCCCAACATCATTTATTTCAGCTTTGGGATTCCTTCTTGACTCAGACCCAGCTGGACTGATTTCGGGCTGAGGCTTGGAGCTGTTACATCCTTTTGTTGATTTAGGCTTAACTCACATACTAGAGCCTTTTTAAAAAACCGAATCCACCTTATTTCTTGTTCCATTTTCATAAATCTGCATTACAGCTTGGTTTTAAAATAAATGATAGGGAAAGTTTCCAGGGTGGGGCTGATCATACTAACTTATTAAAATTCCTTTGGGTCAGTTTCTCATTCTCCAGTGATCTTCCACATTGTAAACCCAATCTGGGGCAGTAAGAGTCCCAGTGCTAGTCATTCCCTCACTAGGTTTTCCTGTGGGAATTAGTCTCAGGAAAATCTTCTGGAGAAGGCCAAGGCCTGTTACTGCAGTCTAAGTGTTTCCTCATATTGCAGTACTTCCTTTGTTGTTATTTTATGGTAATAGAATTGAAAGCTTGAAAGATTCCTGAAAACAATCACAGGAAACATGATGGTGGATAAAGTCTTTCACCCTGAGAAGATTGAGTGTACCTCTTTTTGTTTTGAATAGCAATTTTAATTGACATAATAATTAAGAAATAATTTAAATGAACATTTAAAATATCATAAAAAAGCTGAAAGAATTGTACAGTGGTATAGCCACATACCTACCACCTAGATTTTACTATATTTGATTTATTACCTTTCTTTCTAAATTTCTGTTCATTTACCAATACATGTTTTTTTTTGATGCATTTCAAAGTAAGCTGCAGAATTTAATACATTTCACACCTCTAAACACTTCAGGATACATATAATTGATGAGAGAATTCAATATTTTCAGTTTTTTCTAAGGGACAGTGTTTACCTAGAGTGAAATGCCCACATAACAACTATGCAATTAGATGAATCTTGGGAAGTGCATATATTTGTATCACCCCGAATCCTATCAAGAAATAGAATGTTAGGGGATCCCTGGATGGTGCAGCGGTTTGGCGCCTGCCTTTGGCCCAGGGCGCTATCTTGGAGACCCGGGATCGAGTCCCACATCGGGCTCCTGGTGCATGGAGCCTGCTTCTCCCTCTGCCTGTGTCTCTGCCTCTCTCTCTCTCTCTCTCTCTGTGTGTGACTATCATAAATAAATAAAAATTAAAAAAAAAAAGAAATAGAATGTTAGTCTCACCCCTGAAAGTAGACTCATGCCCTCTTGCATGCATTTGATTCCCATTCTTATCCTCCAGAGGAAACTACTATAGCAATTTTTTAAACTAGGTTAGTTTTGTCTGTTTTAGAACTTCACGATTGTAATTACACAGGACATAGTATTTTGTGCAAGTTTTCTTAAGAAAAAATGGTTTTGAAATTTATCTACCCTGTGTTAATCAGTGATAGATTCTTTTTATTCATAATTAGTATTCTATTATGTGGATTTGCCAAAAAATGTTTACTCACTCTCCTATTGATGAATATTGTGCTATTTCCAATACTTAGCAATGAATAAAGCTGCTGTTAATATCATTGGACATGTCTTATTGTGTGTCCCATTTCAAAAATTTGTTATGCATGGCTTTGTGGAGCAAAACTGGCTGTAAGTTTCTTAACTGTTATGTCATTTAAGATTTGCTTTATCTTCTATATGTCTAATCATGTCCTAAAAGTATTTTCTTATTTGGTATTTTCCTCCCAATACACTGGACTTGTTGGGGTTTATTTACGGATTTACTTTTCTTGATTTTTTTCAACAACATTAAAAATATATCTTCAGGGTTGGGTTTTTTTTTTTTTTTCATTATTCATTCCACCATCATTCATGGGATACTGATAGACACTCTGCCAGGTTTGGTGATATGTCAAATTAGATACAGTTTCTTATGTCAGAAACTTTTATTAGTACATGATACATGTACACCATACACAGACACACGATCATCCAGTGTGACAAGAGCACTGAGTAGGGTCTCTTGGAGGACAGTGGAGAAGGGAGCAAAAAAGATAGTGACAAGGTAAGGAGAAGCTTCTGGGAGAAGTTGGCTTTTGAGTAAATTGTTGAATCTAGAATTCAGAAAAATCATTTGTACGGCATCTTTATTTAATGATTGAGTAAACTCATACCTATAGAGGTTCCCTTCTTTGTCCAAGAAAGGGTTAGGTAGGAATTAAAAATCCATCTCCTGAGTTCCAATCTAGTGTTTTTCCTCCTGAAATGTGGTGTTTCAGTACATTTGCATAAGCACTGATTGATAGCCTACTATGTGCTAGGCCTGGAGCCATGTTTTGGGAATTTAAAAAATGAATAACCCCTAATTCTTGACATCGATAATTCTAAATTAGTGGTGCTAATTCCACACACACAAAGACATGTACATACCTATATATCCCACCTTCTCAGCAATAGGAGCAAAATCCCATGTGAACACAGAGGATATGGTGTCCAAAGCCCTGTGGAGCTAGCATGATTTTATAAAGTGTTTTTTAGTGTTTTATTTCAAATATGACCTTGAGGTCCCCCCTAGGCCTCAGCGCCTTCTACCTTCAGAAACATATTAAGTCACATCTTCTGAAGGAAAGGCCCTAAAAATCTCAAATTTCCTTTTTAGTTTATTGCTGGTACCCTAAACTCTTTCCCATCATACACTATAAGCTCCTTGAAGACAGACATTTTGTATCTCTAAAGTCTAGTGCTGTTCCTGCAATACATTAGTGCGTAATAAACTTTGAGTTATCAATGGTTATTTCAGTAAAGTGAAATCTGGTCAACATGGGGTAGCTCTAGGCAAATATCTTCAGAGCAAGCGAGCGAGAGCACTCAGATGTGCGGTCTGCCCTCCTGGGAGCATGTCATCTCAGCACAGGCAAGGAAAAGTGATATGTTGATGTTCATGTGGTGACATTTTTCCTGGAATACTTTTCCTGTAGCCCAAAAGCTTGTCTAAAGTCTTGGACTTCTCCACTCAAATGAGAGAAAGCACAAAAGCAGCCTTATTCCTTCTGACAGATACTCAGTGTCTACTCACTTTTATTTTCTCATTTTACATACACATCTGTTTACATCTAGGACTGGTCTGCCTCCTATTTCCTTTATTTTAGAAATAATCCTAGTTCTCTTCGTCTTTATTCACTTTGAAAGCATAGTTCCCTCATTCCATTCCAGCGGACTCCAGAGAGTTTTTTCTGACTTAACAGTGAAACATTGGGAGAAATCTCTTAATTCTTTTTTCCCCCATTAAAGCATCACTTATTTTAATAAGCTGCATTTTGACTGTAATATATAACAAAAGCCAGCAATGATGTATCTGAGTTAAAATATTGATTTGTTATCCAAGATGATTTATTTTTAATATCTTTAGAAGGTATATACTCAAAAGATTTTCCTAAAACATCAGTGAACCCAAATGATCTTATGTCTTATTGGTGTTCTCCTTATTTATTTCTGCTGTCCTTCTAATTATGAATCTTCTGTTATCTTGACAATATGTAGCTTATTTTAGTTCTCTTTTGTCCAAAATTCACATGGTAAGGTCATCTGTTTTGGCACCCAGGTCAGATACCCCTTAGGAAGAGTCTCACTGGTTTCTTAAAAAAAAAAAAAAATCACAGCTATATCTTTTGATATCTATGGCAATCATGCATTTGCTTCTATTTTGGATTATCTGTCTTATCTCCTGGACATCAAAGGCATCCTTCAGTGTAGGCGTGCTGTTTTATATCTGCCACTCTGCTTTAAATGTAAAATTCTAATCACAACTGGCAGGTATGTAGATTAAAATGATTTCTAGAACTTTCCTTCTGTACCCACAAGATCCTAAAATCTTAGTGGAATTTGAATGAGTTAATTTTCTTTTCATATTTTTTTTCTTCATAGGAAAAAGAAGACCATTTTGAATCTGTTCAACTGAAATCCTCAAGATCCCCAAATATATGAAAAGACAGTGCTGTAAGCCTTCAGATTAATGAATAAAGAAACCTGATCTCTAGTTTTACAGGACCAGAGTTTAAATCCTGTCCTCGTATCTGGCACGTTGGTGTTCTCACAGAGGAGGACCATGCCGCTGAAAAGGGAAGGAGGTTGAAACGTTTGATTGCCTTATCACATGGTCAAGTATCTTGCCAAAAAATAGGAAAGCAAATGGTTTGGGTCTCAACTGAAGATGAAGCTCAACTCAGGAAGAGATTTATCTGTAAATAGACATAACTGAAAACCAAGGTTAAGCCCACCAGTGCACTGCTGATGCATGCCATATAATTTAATGGGTAACTTTTATTCTTTATAACTTCCACATAAAAAGTGTGCTGAGGGCAGATGTGAACATATGCATTGTGATTCTATTTATGTCTTTTCTTTATAGTTTGGGGAAGATTTGAAAGTTTTTAAGGTATCATATATTTCCCCATTATTTATTTTCCTGACACACCTTAAAACATCTTTTCTATTAAAAAATGGTGAACAAAAAAAGACAATAAATTTTTCATTTTTCCATAGGGTCTTTCTTGATTTCAGCAGCCTTAGTAAACAGTAACTTTTTAGGAAGAATAAATATGTAAACATGCGCTTGGGTTTTCTAAACTTACATTCGCCTTTGAAATTGCATCCTTGTTGAAACTAGTAAGAAGGGCTTGACTGAAAGAGTTAAAGGGATACATTTTTCAAAAAAGGCAGAGAAACCTGACTTTCCATTAAACAAGCTGACTATGGTATTATAGATATCAAATGGCTCAAGACCAATTTTGTAATGCTTGCAGTCTAATTATAAATGAGTGAGAAAGCTTGTTTATCAAATCACATGCAAAATCATGAAGAAGAAAGTGGGATGGCTTGTAAGTACACATAACTGTGCAAAGGTATTGGGATAATTTCATGGTTCGCAGAAAATGGCAGTGGGACATTGGCCCTATATCAAGCATCAAAGTTATATGGTTATTTTTCTGCTAAGACATTGAGGCTTATGACTTCCATATAAGTTTTCTTTTTGAGTAAATAAGGCAGGAATTCAATTTTGGGAAATTGCATACAATTATGTATTCATAATAAGAATGTGGTTGTATCATACGTAGTTAGGAAGTAAGTGTTGTTCTTATTCAAAAATGATCTAGGTAATTGTGATATTTCCTCTGATGGATGGGTTACTAGTATTAGCACGACTTGAATATTATTTGTTGAAAGAAGATTGAATGAAGTCGGATCTGACTAATTTTGTGTAAACCTTTATTGTTCCAGAACTGGGAATGAGGGGAGTTTACTGACCATTGATGATCTAAGGTGCTCTGGTTTGTTTTCAATAAACAGTAATCTATGTAGATCTTAATCTAGATTTTTAAAAAAAGACTGGTGATTGCCTAAGAGGCAGGCCATAGGAGCAAGGTTTATTGAAAGTTTTGCTCCAACTCTTTCAATTAAGTATGACTTGCAACTTTTGATTCGGCAGGTAATGTCTTTATTTTTGTGGAAAATGGGGAAAAAATAAATAATTGCAGTTATTCATCTGGTGGGTAAAACACTGAACCATCCTGTTATTGTTAAATGAATGTCTGTTTTGTGTACATCTTTGCTGTGGGATTCATGAGTATAGATGAGATTGCCATTATTTTATTGTTAGCTGTGAAATGCAGAGGGGGGGCTGTCAGCATAAACCCTTTTCACATTTAATTTCCTAAATCTTGTTTGTTAATAAGAAATTCTTACAAGAAATTATTTTGGCATTGCTTACATTTATCTTGGCAACTGTGCTGATGAGCCTTTCCCCACCTTGATCAAAATTTAAGCAGAATGACAATACATTTGAGATGCACCTTTTCAGAGGAACCCTGGCCAAGGTGTACAGGCTGGCCAGAGTCAGGAGGCTCCACATAGTCACCTGCCACTTTTCCTCATCTTTAGCTATGCTTCACATGTATGTACCAAGCCATAGAGATAATTGGGATTTGCTCCCAGGTAGCTTCTTTCTTCTCCTGTCACTGGACTAAATCTATGACATGTCAAAAATGCCTTAAATTTTAATGAACTCTCTGAAAATGCAGTTGGTATTGAAGAATTTATTTTATTTCTAATTTTAGATATAAAATAGATTTTTGTCAGCTTAGTCCCATCTTTGGAAAGGAGCTGCCTTTTCCCCTTTGGATCCCAGTGATTTGTCATTTTATTCCAAGCACTGAAGAAGTATGCCAGAAAGAGTATCATGAAAATATGCAGACCAATCTTGACTATAAAATTCACTGTTATTTTTTTTTTTTAAAGAGCACTGCTTTATTTATTTATTTATGATAGTCACAGAGAGAGAGAGAGAGGCAGAGACACAGGCAGAGGGAGAAGCAGGCTCCACACACCGGGAGCCCGATGTGGGATTCGATCCCGGGTCTCCAGGATCGCGCCCTGGGCCAAAGGCAGGCACCAAACCGCTGCGCCACCCAGGGATCCCCAAATTCACTGTTATTTTATGTCTTGCCTTTGTAGAGCTCAGTGGAATGTTAAAAGGCATAAACAAATTAATCATGTTTCTGTGACTTTTAATAGATATTTGTTGTTTCTCGCCCCTCATAAATGGTAGAAGAAGTTCTAGATTATTTTTCTAAAAGGCACAGATTTTAAAGCCTTAAATACTTCATTAAGTCCACTGTCACCTATAATATCTCTTAGCGCTCTGTCAAAACGCATTTAAATTGGTTTTCCACTGGATGAGACCATGTCTTCGATGGATAAATTACATCATGCCATTTAACAATGTTGAGGAATTTGATATGTGTCCACTTGATTTAAAAGACTGAATTTTATTCTTGTTGACTTTCCCCTTTTTGGTTACTAGTAAATCAAGTCCTTTCCAGGATTAAAATTGTTTCATAGTATTTTTGTGTAGACTTTTGTGATTATTTTCTTCCCAAGGAGAAAAGATGATTATGTGGAAGAAGTGCTTGGGTCCAGTCATTTACGAACAGGAGTCTCCAGGTTCCCAGGTGGTGGGTCATGATTCACTGTGATTCTTCAAGACCAACTGGGTCAACTGTCATTTGACATCTGTCAGTAAAACTACTTCCTGTGGCTCATGGTCATTCTTAATGGAAGGCTGATGTGCAGATCATTTCTCTTTTGCTCATGGAAGTAAATTTCCTGGAAGTTGAGATGGGAAGATGACTTCACTGGCAATTTTTCAGTCAGTGTATTCCTCACATTTATCTTTTTACACAGAAGTAGTGTAGAGTAGGTCTTCCTCTTCAGAGAAATTAAAATATCCTCACACCTCTTTTATCATAACCATAGATGTTATCTCAAATTTACAGGACCAAGTCCTAAATTAAGGTTGCCCTAAAGAGAAGGTCCCAAGGGGAGTAAACTTAAAACTGAACACATCCAACACCTGATGCATTTATTGGATGCTAAAATGGATTTCACCTTCACATTAACTGGCCAGAGATGAACTCTTGCTGGATTTTATTTCTTTTAGTTAAACATTTTCAAGATGAGTTCATTTTAGACTCATAAATGAAGAAGTAAAACTTGAAGAGGAGGATGAATAATTGAAAATTGGTAACACTATTACAGTGGATACTGATATTAGCAGTACAGTTGATATTACTATTGCAGTTGTCTAGATCAGAGACCAGCAAACTTTTGCTGTAAAGGATCAGATAGTAAATATTTCAGCCTTGCAGGACAGGTGGTCTCTGTGCAAATCTGTAGCATGAAAGCAGCCACAGATAATATGTAAACAAATGGACGTGGCTGCATCCAATAAAACTTTGTGTACACGGAAATTTGAGTGTCATTTAAATTTTACTTGTCATGACATATTCTTCTTTAATTCTTCTCTCAACTATTTAAAAATGTAGAAACATTCTTTGCTAACAGGCTTTACAAAAACATGTGCTGGACTCATATTTGGCCTGTGAGCTATGGTTTGCTCACCACTAGTTTTAATCGCTGCCACCCACAAGCAGAACTCTGCGTACAGATCTGCTTACCACCTCAAAAGTTTCTCAGGCCTCTAGAGATATTCAGGAAGAAAATAAGCCATCACGCTCCTTTGATGATTTAATCACCTACACAAAGACAAAGCCAGATACTCTTCTGCATTCCTCTTGTAGTTTTGAGAATCAATTCTGTATATTGATTAGCAAATGACAAAACTAAAGGATGTGAATAGATTCAAATTCAACCAGCAACATTGGTTTAAATGTCTTTTCTCTTTGGGATTTATGTAACACTTATTGCTAAGGTAACTGGATTTGGAAATAATATTCTATCTTATATACAGATGCATTTTAATACCATAGTATCCCCAAGTGGGGGCTGTTGATGTATGAGAATAGTTTCAGCATAGATTCCTGAGTCCCAGCCCTGGAGAGGGTCACCTGAACAATTCACATGCATCCAGGCAGCACACACCTCCATCCACGCATGTTTACCAAATCCTATTTTAAGACCCACTGAGCTACAAAAGACAGGATTCCTTTAATGTTTGGTGGCTTGAGAAATGGACCTCTAATTCCTTTTTTTTTTTTTAAGATTTTATTTATTCATGAGAGACAGACACACACAGAGGCAGAGACATAGGCAGAGGGAGAAGCAGGCCTCATGCAGGGAGCCTGATATGGGACTCGATCCCCACACTTCGGGTTCATGACCTGAGCTGAAGGCAGATGCTCAACCGCTGAGTCACCCAGGCATCCCAGACCTCTAATTTGCTTGAATAAAATATCATAGTAAGGCTTTTAATTTGCTGAAAATTTCATCTTATTAATGAGTCTTAGAAGAAGAGCTCTGTCTAAAATAGCTTGTGGGTATTGATAGATTTGGTTTAGAGCAGGGCAATATTTCCTTTATCTTAGATGGCTGCTTTCAGATGACCATTGATTGGTCTAAATAAAAGAGTTAAAGCCAATGGGAATTGCATAAACCTAAACTTTTTGTCACAGAGCAGGAGTGAGAATTGCCTTATTTGTGGGTTTGGGCCTTTGTTATTAGAGCTATGGTGGTTATAACCCACACTGGTGTTCCGTCTTCCTGGCACCTCACTTTTCTTGGCGTCTTCATTCACACTTACAGTCTTTTGCTGAAGAGCTCTGGGGCCCAAAGCTATTATAGTGGATAAGTGAGGAAAGTAGGGGCTAGCCCAGGGAAGGTGGAGGTGAGGATGTACAGGTACAGTCTGAATTACCTCTTTCTCAGCTTCTCTGAATCTGTACTCTGTGTGGTCTGCAAACCAGGTTGCCCCACAGCTTGAAAATGGAACTTTTTTTATATTACCATGATGAATCTGAGTAGGTAAGAGAATATTAATATTTAAATGAGAGAGGATCCAGAGCATTTCAGAAACACTCAGAATACTAACAATCATCCCCCACAGCATTAGGCTCTGATATGTTAAAAAGTAGGATAGAAAAAAAAAAAAAAGTAGGATAGATCATTCTGCCTAAGTTCCTAAAATTCAGGAAGTTTTTGCAAAGATGGATCCACTCAACCAGTTTTATATTTTGGAAGAATGAAATGTTCTTACCAGAATTTAAAAAAAAAACAAAATCTATTTGTTCAAAGTGGCTTATGTAAAAATGATTTTATAATTGCTGTTTTCCATACATTATTCTGTTTTTCAAAAAAATCATTTCCAGGGATCACATGTTAGGTGATGCAATTTCAAATAGGAACCAAAGCTGATGACAAGGAAGGAGAAAATGACAAGAATTGTCAGTTATTGAGTTTCCAGTGTGTGGGCGGAGTGCGAAAAATACAGTGGCCCATAGATCAAAACCCAGCTCTCAAATATAGTGTTCTCAAGATTCACCCACAGCCTCATTGCCTTGTTTAAAAAGATTCACGATCTGTTTGATTGTTTTACGCATCAGCTGTTGTCTCTGAACCACCCATCTGATACAGCCTTCCTCCAACTGTCACATCCCATCAATTAATTGCATTTATTCTCCCTCCCATCAGCCTAGCCTCAGCCTTTATCTTGAGCAGAAGCCCATTTGGGGAGCACTTACCTAGCACTCCTGCCAGTGTCCACCACAGCAGGATGCATTTCTTCCCACCCACTCCCCCATATCCAGGTTCTTCTTTGAGTATGAGTTCAGGGGCTGGTTTGCAATGTTGTTTTTGAGCATCTGGTGACTTCTGGTTGGATTAGGTTAGGTTGCTGATTCAAATGCATTCAGAAGGAAGCAGAGCATTTCAATCATCTGACTCCTCACTTGATGTCCTTCAAGTCTATTCCTGTTGGCTGTGTGTACCTGCTCACAGTTTCTAGACATTTTGAAAATAGCATCAATACGTTCTGATGAACCAGGCCCTGATTACTGAGCTCATGGGCCCTTCCATCCTCAAGTCTCCTCCTCCTTCCACTTAACCGTTTTCCTCAGTCACTTCTTCCATGTGAATCATTCCTGCCTTTATGCTCCTTAAAGGCAAGCACTATGTTGCACCATCTCTCTCTCATGGCCTGAAGAGTGGCCCCCCAAAGGACATGTCTACATTCCAACCCCTGGAGCCTGGGCATGTACTTTTCTTGGAAAAAGAGCCTTTGCAGATGTGATTAATTTACAGCTTTTGAGATAAGATTATCCTGGAATACCCAGGTGGGCTTAAGTCCAATGACAAGTATTATTATAAGAAGGAAGGACAGACACACAGAGGGTGACGTGAAGATGGAGCCAGAGACTGGAGTGATGGGGCCAGAAGATACAAGAGGCATGGGATGGATTCTCCTCTAGAACTTGTGGTGGAATACCATACTGCCAACACTTTGATTTTGGACTTCTGGTCTCCAGAACTGTAAGAGAATAACTTCCTATTGCTTTAAGTGATCCCATTTATGGTAAGTTGGCAAATCAGCCACAGGAAATAAATATGTTCTCTATACATGGTACCTAGCATAGGACCTAGCAAGGAAGATGTGTTCTTAGTAAATTTTCCTACATTGAGAAATGATTTGTGAGTGGAAGGGTTTACAGTGGAAGATAGGAAAGGCTTATTTGGCCAAATTCTGTGCTGTTGTACAGATGCGCCTTAAAGACATCCATGTGTGTATTGTCATGTGGCCACTGACACAGCCTGATAATAGTATCATCAGTCAACTTCTGTTCTTTGTGATCTGCGAAGTCCAAAACTCTCTAGCAGGGTAGCAACTTGTGTTCAGAGTGTATGTAGGTGTACAGAGAAGCACAGTTAGACAGTTACTTCCAACGTTAAAAGTAGAAATAATCTTAAGTCAACATATTCAGATTTCTTGGAGTGATTAAAAAAGAATAAGCCATTATCCACCATGCTGGAAAACCTTGAAGGTTTTATTCTCAATATTTTTACATTAATACAGATGCTTTTTATTTTGTGCTGAGAAAAAACAATCTGTTACACATAATGTAACTTTAATATACAACATAGAAACTCATCCTAAATTAGTTACAACAAGGACCTACAAAAGACTTCATAGGAAAAAAAGTTACCTAATATTGCCACCAAATTTTATTTTAGACTGACCCTGTCAGACCCTGTCACCAATGCTCAGCTCTGTAAACAGTGGTTATTTCCATGTTCCGGGGAATCGTTAATAATGGGGCACTAAAATCAGCCTAAAAAGTTCTAGCACATCACTATATACTGTACAGTCCTCAAAAATAATTTATCGTACTGTTTCTAAAAAAAGGTCCTAGGGTTCTTTTGCTCTGTTTCCATATTCTGGAGCTGCACGTGAGCACTTTTGTCTAACAGTCTAAAAACACGAGAACTGAACTGTAATTCACAATCACAGAGATGAGGTGGTGGAGTCGAGAACTTCCCGCCCATTGCACACCGTGGGGACATAGGTGCTTGCAGAAGCTGGAAAACAAAGCAGGTCAGAAAATTCAGTGTTAGTCAAGCGAGCCACATAGGTAATGGAGAGGATAATCCTAGATGCTAGTTAAAATTAAGTTCAAAATCTGTTTTCATTTAGTTTTGGAAAAAGCTAAGTGACTGAATGCTGTAGTAGGTCAACTTTCTAAATATGTTCTGCTCAAAATTAGTTTGTATCCTGGTGTGTACCTCCACTAATGACATACCTCTTGGAGAGAGAGTTTATAAGCGTAATCGTTGTTGAAAGGAGTCACTTGTGGATTTAAAATTAGCTTTAGTGAGCTATAAACTGGTTAAAATAGAATGTGCAAAATTGAAAGCTCACTGCAATTTTCTTAAAGATTGTTAAATTAATTATGGTTTTTAGTACCTCAATTACTTTCATTCTCTCTGGGCAGGGATGCTTCTTACGTAGTCTCACGAGTCATCTGTGAACTCCACTGCCTCACAGAATGGTTTGGTGCATTTTCATTGTTAAGTGGATAATCTCTGTGAATATTCTAGGAAAGACTGGGGTGCTGAGAACTCAGTTTCTTAACAGTTCTTGGGAAGACATTCCAAAGGGAAGTGCTCTTGTTAATGACAATAGTGGCAACTATTGTCAGGGTGTTAGATGGGTATGTATTTTCATTCTTTTTATGGCATTTAGTTTTCCTAGATGCAATTCATATCCCTTATTACTTTAAAGGACTTGTTTTTATGAGAGATCTACATACAGCTTTGTCTTTTTACTGAAGGAGAACAAAAAAAAGAAGGAGCCCCCATTCTCCATGGGATGTGCAACTCTGTAGCCCAGAGAATCAGAGATGGCCTTACATTTATTTCCTTTTGAGCTGTTTTTGTTGCATCCCTTGGCCTGCCCATGATTATATGCTTTGCCCAAAAGGAACTTATCCTCTTGGCTACTGACCACAGCGCAAGTCAAACTGACCAGTCAGCTGTCCCATTCTTTAAGTGCATATCTCTTGGTTAATAATCATATAAGCTAATTTCCTGCTAAAGTGTTCATGCCTGATAGTGGAAATATTCTTGCCCAGTAAGATGGCATTTTTCATAAGGATTTTCTTTAAACATGAAGGAGAAATCATTATTAACTTTGAGATTATGTGCTCAGTCACCATATAACCTGAAACCTTTCAGCAGGCTCACCAGTAGGGAAACTAGAACTTTTCAATTTTGCATTGATTACTTGGATAGATAGGTAAGAAAAGCCATGAAGACAAGTCTGTGTGATTGAGGTTACAGTAGAGTCCTGTGACATGCTAACTCTTGGAGATATTTTTCCTTTGATCATTTTTAGGATCAGGTTCAATTTTCTTTATAATATGATCCCACTAAAAGGTACAGCTTTGGGAGAAAACATGGCATAATCTACATTTCTACAGTGAAGACATTTGAACACAGCGTGGGCCAGATAAATACTGGATGGAAAAGGATAGTGATAATAATTTCAAATGTGAGGGTGTTACCTTATTCTTTGTCAAGTTTTTTCATACTTTATGTAACTGTAGGTTCATAAAAACTAAGTAGGAAAAGAGAAAGAACAAGGTGAGGTGAAGTTCAACTACAGTTCAGTGGAAATGTAGGAGCATGCCAGGCTCTTCAATATGTGCTCTTCCTGTATATTCTGTTTCCAAATAGTAACTTGACATCCCCAGGTGGATGTTTAATAGACATCTTAAAATCCAGTGGCCAAAGAGTAACTCTTGATCCCTTAACCTGTCCCCATCTAGACTTCTTTTCTTCAATGAATGGTTTCACGATCAAGCCAGTGACCCAAGCCAGAAGTCTTAACAGTTATGCATCGTTTCCTTTTTTGTCTCTACTGTCCTGTCAATCCAGTCAGGTGGCCCAATCAACTCAATATCCACATCCACCTACCCATCTCTGTATCCACCACCTTGGGCCAAGCCACCATTATCTGGATATTGGCTACCAGGATGGTTGTACTGCTAATGTCTCTATTTCCATGCTTGCTCCCTGCCACACATTCTCCATGCAGCAGTGACAGTACATTTAAATGTCAATCACCTCCATGTGCTCCTGGAATGGCCTCCTTTTGTAATCTCCTTCCTCCAGATCATACATACATCCCTAGGTGATTCAAACCATGCCTATCTGCATTCATTTCATTCTGTGGTTTCTTTTCCCCACCTTTTTCACGCTTGTCCTCAAACACAGCACATCACAGCAATGGTGGGCCTTGGCAGTAGTCATTGCCTCTGCCAGGAGTGTTCTTTTCTCTCTTGATCACATGTCTAGCTTCTTCTTGTCATCTACATCTGAAATACCACCTCCTGAAAAAGGCTATCATCAGGCCACCTCACTTAAATAGCCAACCAGTTATTCTCTGTTGCATTACCTAATTTCAAAACTGATTTTTTCTTGCCTATTATTTATTATCTCTTTGTTAGCGTCTTATGCCTTATAATACTCTTGACTAGAAAATATGCAGGGGCTCTGTCTTTTTCATTATTTTATCCTAATTCCTGGTCATGGAATAGATTCTCTATAAATATTTTCTGAATGACTCTACAAATGGTTGCATTTCACAGAACAGGAGAATAAATGGAAATTTCAAGAAGGAAGTAATCTTTTAACCTGAAGAAATGACCAGGAAATATAAAACATATGGGCAGCCTTGTTTTGGGACAGGTAGGCCTTTTTGCTTCTCAGGCCACATTGTGACAATGAGCATTAAGTACCCCTATAGAGAGAACTGGCTTGGACTGTAAACATCCCATGGCAGGCATGGTGCCTTTGATATTCTTACTAATCTCTTCATCTTTTCCAGGATCAAGTTTTATTATTTCTGTGCAGATTTTTCATTTTCAGAGCTGGAAGAGGAATGATAGGTCATGGGGGTAAGTCTAGGAGAACCAGGGACTGGTATGCTTATGCCCTTTTGTGTCTATCTTGGATCAGTCTACTACACTTTCTGCTGGCACTTTTTTTTTTTTTTTACATTTTTTAAATTTAAATTCGATTTGCCAACATATAGTGTAAAACCCACTGCTCATCCCAACAAGTGCCCTCCTCATTGCCTGTCACCCAGTTACCTCATCTCCCCACCCACCTCCACTTCCACAACCCTTTGTTTGTTTCCCAGAGTTAGGAGTCTCTTGTGGTTTGTCTCCCTCTCTAATTTTTCCCACTCAGTTCCCATCCTTTCCTGTATAATCCCTTTCACTATTTCTTTTATTCCATGTATGGGTGAAACCATATGATGATTGTCCTTTTCCAACTGACTTATTTCACTCAGCATAATACCTTCTAGTTCCATCCATGTCAAAGCAAATGGTGGGTATTTGTCTCTTTGACAGATGAATGGATAAAAGAGATGTGTAGATATACACAATGGAATATTACTCAGCCATCTGCTGGCACTTTTAAAGATTTTATCAGAAACCCGCTGTGATATTCCCCATACTCTTTTGGAACTTGATATAATGCTGTTCCTAAGTGTGATCTGAAGATTTTCTTGCTCACTGCATGCTAATTTCTAATATATATATATATATATATATATATATATATGTGTGTGTGTGTGTGTGTGTGTGTGTGTGTGTGTGTGTGTGTGTATGTTGACTAGTCAGCTGCATGGAAAATCCTAAGTTAATAGTTTCAAATAATATTCCTGTGTACCCCTGCCCCTCGCCCATAGATACCATTATGGTAATTTGCAGAATAACTATGATTCACATACCTGCTTCATAAAGGCATGGAAGGGAATGCCCTACCTCAGCAGATCTGAAGTCTTTGAGAGGAAGATAATACAAATTCAAGATTTTCTTACCAGGAATAATAACAGCAAAACCTCTTCCACCAAGACTCTTGCTGTAGTTATTTCTACTCTAACTACTTTTAAGTGTATTGAAAGGGAACGTTGCTTGTATTTTTCCTGCTTCTCTTTTACTGTTTCATCTGTAGCTCTTGTCGGTGCATTTTATTTTATTATGTAAAAAATATCCTCATTTTTGTACGTGCTGCTGAATATAGTAGAGGAAATTACTGTTTTATGAGTTTACTATCTCAATTACTTTGCCTTTCATAAATATTTTACATATGCCTCTGTCTTAGCCCATCTGTTATTCCCCAAGGTAGGAAAATCTGTGGAAGAGCAAAGTACTATCATTTTCATGTGTGTGTTTGTGATGAGCTTTAGCTATTATTCTAATGAAATTCTCATGAGGTTTTTAATGGTATAAGTTTAGCCCATTTTCTTAAGTGCAGTTAAGCAGATTTCTATAATCATACTTTCTGTCAGAAATAAGAGGCATGTAGGCTTATTTTTGGCTTTGCCAGGAGGTGGGGTGAGGGTGAGGGGGTGAGCAGCAGCTGCTAGTAAGGTGGTGCAATTCCAAGTGAAGACTGAAGATAGTGGAAAAAGACCTAATAAGTTCCACCACTGATCACAGAAGGGCGATTCACACCCACCAAAAGGCAGATTTTACGTCACAGGCTAGTGAGGCATTAGAAATCAATGCAGCCACATGGCAGCTTTGTCTCATGCTGTGCAATCCATTCCTCTTCCACCCGTAATGCACAGGCTTGCCAGGCATTGGAGAAAATGACCCCATTTTTTCAGGTACCAGGGCCCTCAATCAATGCTAAACACACTTATTTAATAGATTCTAACAGATGCCAGGTCCGCTAGTCAATTTAGTGGCTGAGACTTGGTTGCTGAGAACCAGTGTGTTACTATAACTGTATAATATAGCAGACTTGGGGAAAAAAGTAAAACAAACATTTAAACAGAACAGATATTCCACTTTGTTCCCATCTGTTATGTTTCCTTGCCCCTGGTAACCCCAAATAATTTTTCCCGGCATGTCTGCTAGTTTAGAAATGTTAATGCTATGGTCGTGGAATTCAGTTTCTACCAGTTGTTTGGTACTTTGTCCTCCTGCTTTGTTACTGAACCTGTTTTTTTACTCATCACCTTAATTTTATTTGCACTGGGGCCCCTAGGTCCCACTCCAGATGTTCATCTGCTGACTAATACAAGTTGCCCAGGCAGATAATGACATTACTAGCCACCATTTGGTAGCCTTGCTGTGTCCGATTTCACAGGATCAGTTATTATGAAATGAGGCTAGGTTCTCAGGGAAATGGTTTTAAATTGTTAGCAGTAGATTTAAGAGGAAATCATATTCGTTATGATGTGGGATAAAAATCTACAGACCCAAGATTTAATTTCCAGATGGAGAAGTTAGAGTTATGAATGCAAAGCCTCCTTCATTCAGAGATTTCTTGTGAGTCAAGATTCATGGAAAGAGAAAATATGGCATGTACTTTTTTTTTTATAACTCAGAATACAACTTAAGTACCTCATCAACAGACATTCCACTTCTTCGACTAAACACCCCAGCCCATTGTTGCCATGATATGCTATCATGCTTTCTTTTCTTTAAAAAAAAATTATTTATTTGGTAGGCTCCACACCCAACAGGGGGCTCGAACTCAAGACCCTAAGATCAAGGGTCACATGCTCTAACTGACTGAGCCAGCCAGGTGCCCCCTGTCATGCTTTCTTTCCAGTCATGTTCTGTATTCTCTCTACCCTCAAGATGTATGAAAGTGGGTATGTAATAAATAATTTGAAAACAGAAGGACTTAATTTTTGTACTATTCTATTTTGCATTCTTTTTGCTGCTTCTTACTTGACCAACGTCTCTGGTTTGTCCTCTTTTTTATCCAAATGTGTTTTCATGCAAGAGTCAGAAGCTCATTCACCCTGAGGCTCAAATAGCTATTAAGAGCTGTATGTGCTACTATGTCTGGGGATCAGTCAGGCCACAGGTATTAAACTCTAATAAAATAATGTCAGGCATTAGTGTGGCCAATCTTGTCCACTTGACTTTCAAATTCCATACATCATCTGAACACTTTACCAGCTTCCATCGCTACCACCCCAATGTAAACTACTGATATCTGGACTAAGCTATAGCTTCCCAAATTATGTCTTTGCCTGCTCCCTATCTTCTATCCTGCCCACACAGCCAAAGTGAAGGCGATGCTTTTAAAGCCAGGTCATTCCACACACTTTGAGCGTTTTCCCCAGTTCTTTCAGTAAAAAAGTAAAAGTCCTGACAGGAATTTCCAAGGCCCTACATATTCTGTTCCCTCTCTGTCCTCATTTCCTCTTACTTTCATCCTTAAGCATTTCCTTCTCAACCTTTCTGCTGTCCTTCCAGCTATGGACCTTTGCTCTTCCCTTTTTCTGGAATGTCTTTTTCCCAGATACAGACAGGGCTCCTGTTCTTTGTCCTTCATGCTTCTGGTCAAATGGCATCTTATCAGAGAGGCTTTCCTTGGCCACTGTATAAAAAACAGGAACCCTGTGTCCCCAGGATGCCATATTTGTCCTTACCTCGTATTATTTTCTCTACATCACTTATTAACACCTGATTTACCATGTATTCTTGGTTTGGCTGTTTTATTCATTACTACCTCCCCAGTGCCTAGAGCTGAGCTCCAGCCAAAAGCTTCTTGAATGAACGAGTAAATTTTCCTTCAAATTGATCACAATTACCTACCATGGGATGCCTCTCCCAAAGCTTCTGACATTACTCCAGGTAGGGAAGACATTAAAAAATAATTTCCATATGAGTAGGCATTTTCCTGTGTCTAGGGACACAGATATCTCCATTAATGGATGTCCTTCAGTGAATTTCACTTAAACAAAAAGAAAAGGAACTTGGAAGGAGCAATAGTATAGAATAAATTGATGTTAGACTCTTTCCTTGCCTTAAGAAATTGATCATCTGAAGTCAGTGCATGGGCAGTATTTGATTATATACATATTTCCTTTAGTTAACGTATCTACATGGTTGTGAGCATTGTACCATGTTCCTAAAAGCATTAATAAATTTGGGGTTATATGGAAATCATATGACCTTTGGCATCTCTCATATAATCTTAAACTCTCTGGTTGAGGATTTGTCTTTGAGGTACCGAGTTCACATTTTATTCAATGATATAGGACAGAAAGAAACTTTAAGAAAATGATGCTTTAAAAAACAAAGAAAGCAATGCTTACTTTTAAACAACTATTTAAACGGGAGAAATTTTATCGTTGACACAAACGTTCAGCCAGGCACCATTAGCAATATTGTTTTGTCTTCACCAAACCTCATTTTCTGAGCAGCTTAATGGGTAGTCCTCCTGGAATACCACGCCTTCTTTGTGTGCAGCCCAGGTGTAGGGTTGCTGGGGTCTCAGATGGACATGATTTATGCCACTGAACTTCCTGGAATGGACTTTTGAGAGGAATACAAGTTTGTACTCATGCTGGCAGAACAAGATGCTGTCATGTACGGCCCTGAAGAGAAGGCATCTAATTTAAAAAAGCAATCACTGAATTTGCAGATGCTAAAATTCTCGCTGTCAGAATAATCTCTGAGATGCATTTTGTAACTGAGTTGAGGCAGAAAACCCAGAGAGGCCAGGAGAGCTATATAGCCGCTTTTGAGAGTTTTATCTGTGACTTCACTTATCAAATTCCTCAAAGTGTCTAACAGAGAAGGCTCTGGTTTTCCCATCTAGAAATATACTTATTAGAATAAATGATCCTTAGCATCCATTCCACCTCGAGTCCCTTTGGTCACTACTATTAAAGAACACAGGCTATATTTGCTTGGGGAAAACCGAGTGAAATATTAGAGGTAAAGAGAAAATGATTTAAGGGTTGCAGAAAGGCAGTTGTGGGGCAAATAAAAAGGAAATGTTACATAGAAGGAAGGAGGTGTTGGACTGGTGTTGGAGCTCCCTGGTACCTGTACGGTTACCTGTGAGGACGAGGGCCTCTCTCTTCTCCAACCCTCAAGGAGGAAGGGGTCAAAGAGGGTGGAATGAGGTCATCAGGCATCCTGTGACTTTCCAAAGGGAAAATGGATTGACATCTATCCGATGTGGATGCACTATGTATATATATTCTGTTTGGAAGCAGCAGATGGCTTAGCTTGCTGAATACTCTAGGCTCCTCGTGGATTGGCCAGCCAGGATTTATGTTTATAATATACTTATGCCTGTGGCAGGAAGACCATCAATTCACTCTGTGTTGCCAAATAACTTGCTAATGTGCCTGGCCGCTCTAGTACATAGTGTCATTATGGGACTCCCTCAACTGTAAAGTGCAGGCATATTATGCTGATTTTCTGGACTTGTGTTGTTGAGAAGAAACTTAAGCATTAATGTGCCTTTTTTTTCTTTTATAGAGTGATATTTAGACTCGAGCAATGGCTTGCCTCCTTTTAACTGGGGCATCTTCAAAGGCATGGCCATTGATAAATGCAAGGTCTGGTCCTCATATGCTTGCTTTCTGTTGCTGTAGTTCTGAGGAAAATTATGGTGTGACTCTGAAAGACTGTTCACTTGATATTTTTATACTATTGCTCCTTATAATATTGTCATAAAGAATAATTCTATTAATGAAGCTGTTTGCACTTTACCACCTAGATAAGTGACTTTCTGAATAAGGTTTTGGCAGAAGAAATCAATCTCCATATGCCTGCAGCTCCTCCGGGACCCAAATCTGAGCATCATTAGTTAGCAGAAGCCTCTTGACTGTTCTTAATGATAATGACATACATACATCTGAATGATCACCATGAGCAAGAGAAACACACATCCCCATAGGACCAAGTCTGGATACATAATGGCTCTGAAGACTATTGGGCACACTCCATTTTTCACCTCTCTCCCCGCCACTCTGTGCTGATACAAACTCATATTAATGTCAACAACATTCTGACCTGCATGGGTCCCCTAGGGTTTTATGCCGCATAACCTCACGTATACATCCAGTTTGTCTCTTCCAAGATTATGCAGTTCTACTTACACTTGCAGTGTATGTTCTTGATAGCCTGTCTTTGGGAATTAGCTCTGGGAAGCCCTTTGGCTTCTAAAGATGAACAAAATAAAGAATGGCCTCTTCCTTTTCATTCAAATACAAAGAACATTTGCTTACGAGTGTGAGTGTAGGAGCAGTGTTAACTAGTATGAGTTTAGGATTTTAGGGTCTTTGAGTTAACTGCTATGAGAAGGAGTATTCCTATTTTTAGTAAATGTCTTCTGAGTGGACAGGTGCTTCTATGCTAGAAATGCCTTTTCTAGAGGGTTCCAGAGAGATCTGGAGATATAGTAGCTGCAGGGGGATGTGGCTGTCGGCATCATGAAGCAGAGGTTGGGAACTCAGAACCTCTTCCCAGTGCCTGCTACCTCCATAAGGGTCCTTTCAGAGGCTCTTCTCGCTCTGCACTGATAATAGCAGATGAAGCAGGCAGCAGGATTTAGGCTGAGGTTTTCAAAATATTTTCCTTGGTCCATTTCCATTGAACCAGCTGGAGTATCTGTTACAAACCAGATTGCTTTTGACCCAGACCATATGACTCAGCATATCTGTGGGTGGGGCCTGGGAACTCCATTTCAAAGAGGGTTTTTTGTTTTTTTGGGTTTTATTTATTTATTTGTGGTACACAAATATTGGTAGCTGTTGGCCTATGGATGTATTTAATAGAGAAAAGTTAGTTTCCTTTATTTTTATTATTTTGACTCCTATTGTGTATAGCTAATCAGATACAACTAAAATTCTTCTGTTTGACACCTATCAGTATATAAACATTTTGCAAATGGTGAGTTTTCCAAGATGTCCCTAACTATGTCCTTTCTTCCATGCCTGCTTCTAAGTTTAGTCATGCTTTTCCATCTTTTTGGAACAACTGCTCAGCTTTTAAGATCCACTATTAGATCCACTGTTAGATTAAAAAGTATTACTTTTTCTGCTATCAACCACCCTAGCTGCCATCAGGTGGCTCCCCTAGGCTCCTAAGTGATGTGATATTTCTGGTACTTTATCTGAGAATTAAGTGGGAATTGATTTGGCTGTACCTTCCAGCTTGGGTAACTTCTTGGCATTACATAGGATTGTGTGTGTCCAGTCTTTGTGATATCTGATAAAACTACGGTACTGGATTAAGGATTTGGTGAATGTGGCATAATAAAAATGGCCACAAATTATTTCAGAGGTGTGTGGGGGGATGGTCTATGTCCCGTCCCTTGAATCTGGACAGGCTTTGTCATCCTCTCTATAATTCTACATGGCAAGGCATCCTGCTAACCTGCCAAGTCTAAGAGTGTAGCCACTGTGGGCCTCCAGATAGCTCAGTCTCAGCTGAAACCACAGAAGAACCCAGTCCAGGCCTGACAGAGCAGATAAACTGCTCAGACAAGCCTTGTCTGAATTCCTGATCCACCAAATCATGAGATGATAGAAGGGTTATTGTGTTTTTAATTTTATTTTTTGAAGGGTTATTGTTTTTGAAGTCATGAAATTTGGGGGAAGTTTGTTATGCGGGAATAGCTAACTAGATGTATGTGTGTGTTGAGGGGGTAACCCTCTTGCTATACTAACTTATTCACATCAGCACATGGAATTGTTATATTTATATCTAGAAGGAGTAAATTAGAAAACCAGCAGCAATACTGCTAACAGTAACTAAATAAAATAAAATGCCTGCATAATACTTACCAGAACATAAATTATGTACCAACTAAGTAAAACATGTTTTACCTAATGAACTCAGAACAATTTAAGGATATTTCTTGATGTATAAAACCGTGTATTTCCTGGTATTTAGGAGGGAAATGAATGTAAATTGAGCTAAGTATATAATGGAGGAAACAGGCACTGATAAATTAAACTAATTGCTTAGATTTTTGCCATAGTGGATTAATAACATGTTCATACATAAAGTAGCTCCCATAGACCAGTGTCTTTCAAACGTTTTGACTACAATTCACAGTAATAAACATTTTACCTAGAGCTTGTATCTATACATAACCTCTGAAGCAAACTTCATGAAATACTACCTACCCTTATTACATACTGAAATATATTGGCCAAGCATATTACATAAATTTCATGACCCATTAATGGGTTACTCCCTACAGTATGGACAATACTGGTCTAGACACTGAATTTCATGGGACCAGGGCATCTGTCCTTTTCACCACTGTGTCTGTCCACAGGTGCTTAGAAATTTCTGTCGTATAGAGGGTACTCAAGCTTTAATGAACAAATGAATTTCATTACTGTAGTTCCAATTTATTAAAAATGGGTGGGATATTAATCACAAGTCAGGAAAGCCAGTGTGGATTCTTGAATCATTGTGTATCTTTGAGAACTACCTTCTATATTTTCTCATATGTGAAATGGAAATTGTAATGTCTAGTACTCATGGGATAAAATGAACCCACAAGTAAAACTTTTTTGAATAAAAGATAAAGAATTACAAATAAGGGATTAATGTATTTGTTACTTATGCACTTTGAAATGCCTAGAGGTGTTACATGAGTACTTCACCTTATTATTTTAATACCACTTCGGTAATATAAATTAGAAAAACTATTTTTAAAATGAGGTATTTTTAAAGAAAAAATTTACCTAAAATTTAATTGAGTAAGAAGTATTTCAGAAAATAGTTCTGAAAGGTTGGGCTGGGTAGATTTGAAGTATTAACCGGATAGCTAGCAGATTAGCATTCTGAGTGAAAGCTTAAGCATTCCTATTGTGGTCAAAATAGATCATTTTTGTGTGAATGGGTATTTCTGAAATTCTAAAGAGACACTTGGTTGGATCAAGTGCCCTCATCATTCCTCCATTAATTCCTAATATATATATATATGTTAGAAATATTCCTTATATATATTATATATATATTAGAAAATGCTGCCATTTCAAAATTACTGAGGCTTGTATGTATCAATGTCTGTGGAAGATTTAGGGACTTGGTTAAATTGTTTGAATAACAACCAGGAACTCTGAGCCCTGACAAGACTTTTGCTGAGAAGTAAATCTTGCTGCACAGCCTGGGGTAACTTTCCTATTGTTCTCCCTGTAAAGCCTACCCTGTACTGAAAATTGCCTGGGAATGTTCCCAGCTTGCATTATGAGTGAAGTGGCACCATACAGTAGTTTGATGCACTGCCTTGGAAATCAGAGACGCTGACTCTGAATTCTGGTTCTGACCCTTTAAATTTGTGGGATACTCATCTCTTGATGTCAGGGAATTGTACGAGTTAAATAAGATACAGCACATGTGCACACATGTGTAATCCTTAGCACAATGCCCCACAGATAAAAAAAAAATAGTGATAGTTCCTGTCTGCTGTTCTTATCTTTTTTGTTCTTACTTGTTATTGCCAGTTCTTTCTTGTCTGGACTACTTAGAGTTGGGCTCTAGAAAAGAAATTTGTTTGCTCAGGAAATAAAGAGATTTGTTTGCTCAAGAAATAAGCAAACAGAGTCCAGGGAAAATTATTTCCTAAGATTTGCCATATCCTGGGACTCCATCATTGGAACACTTGGCAGTTGAGGCTGGAAAGAGGGTGACATCCCTATCTCCAGGGAGGAGTGGTAAATACAGTGTGTCCTTGAGCACCTGCTTTCAGCCCTCAGCCTTGCCTTTGTTTGCTGGGGGAAGGGCAGTCCTGTTACATTTCATACTTTGTTGCAGAAACTGGGGCACTAATGTGATTGCTCACTCTATGATGCTGAGCTATTTTGAAGCATCCTTTCTGATTAGACTTGAGGCAAAATGGTGAAGTAGTCATTTGTCTCTGTCACTCCAGTCACCCCTGCCCCCCTCCCCTGGCTTTGCTCCTCCTCCCCCCTCATCCCTTTGTCAGTGAATTTCTCCTGCTTCATACCACAGAGAGGCTGAAAATGGCTTCAGAGGTTGTCCCCTTTAAGGACATTGTACCTAAGCATTAAAGGAGTGATTGGCTGAGGGTCACCTTTCAGACATTTGCGGGCTGGTGGGAGAGACAGCTGCGGACTGGAGGGGTTACTCTGCTGTCTTGTACTTGACAACTGCTTCTCAACTGGCTCGCAGCTGAGAAGCATCGTGTCCCTGAAGTAGGAGGAAGACATACTCCAGCATTTTTCAAGGAGTGTTCCATGGGATAGTAGCTGGTTTAACTGAGATCAAACTTAAGAAACTGTAAGAAACAGGTTGCCTTGCTGTAGGGATTCTTCAGACTAACATGTTCATGTTCAGGGAGGCGCTTTGAACTTCTGAGGAGGGATTTAGGATGTACCATTTTCCATCCTACTCAATTATCTTCCCTTTTTAGTTTTCACAAAGCACCTTCATCATCAGTGTGACATAGAACATACTGTACTATACACAGAGCATCAACCTGGTCCCAGCCCTTTAGGCCGATGAGGAAACAAACTAAGGCTGCAAGTAGTCAAGTGAGGTGTTCAAGGTAACCTACAGGACTAGGGAGTAGGTTCTCTGACTCTGCGATGTGGCAAGACATCCTGACTGCTGTTGTGAACTTAACACCTGTCCTCCCTGCCGGGCTGTATGTATGTACAAAAACGGAAGCTTTGACTCTTGCGTTCACCTCTGTATCTCTAGCACCTAGCACCCTACCTGCCACACAGTGGTTGAAGTGCTACTTACTACAGTTGAATTGAGATTGTCCATGGGGATAGACATGCATTGTCCTTGCCTGTCTATTACCATTGCTTCCCCTCTGAGCCTGCTCCCTATGACAGTGCTCTTCCCAGAAGCATCCATGCCGAGTTCCATACTTACACTGAGAATAGGTGGTCCCGGTCCCGCTGACACTGAACCTGTTGAGATGCAGTCTGTGTGTGACCACATTCTTCTGTGGTTGAAACAGGATTATGTGCACCTTGGGTGCAAACAGACAGCCCAGGACCACAAAGCCGCTTAGGCTCACAGAGATGCACATGGTGGTTGTCTGCACCTGTAGGAAAAGTTGTGTGGTTAAATGTCCAGCAGTAAATGCAGTCACGTGGCCCTACTAAAAGAGAACACTGCAAAAAAGGCCAAACTAAAAAAAACTTCAAATGGTCCGTAGTTCTGTTGTTAGTATAACCAAATGAATATAATCATTACATCAGATCTTCTGAGCTTGGGATGTTCCTGGAAACGGCACTTAAGTGTTGTAAGCAAACACATTGGTGTCAGGTGCTTGCCATGACTTTCCATGAATTTTCTTGTTTTGTTTGTTTTCTTCTTGATATTTGTAGAAAGATGTTTCTGCAGAACCACCTAAGTCAGAATACTAAATAGTGATATATCAGTGTTCAGTGATGGAGGTGACCAAACTGCTGATGCTTCCCTCAATCAACTTGGCTTATTTAACATTTACTATTATCACGAACAAAATGGGGCCTCTTACATTTTTTCCATCCCTCCTTCTTGCTGGGAATCCTGCCTATCTGCCATTGGTTCCCCTGCTCAAAATTGGGGGACCCTATCAATTTTCTTCTGGGATATCAGTCTTTAAGTTATTTCATTGGTACCTCTCTGGAATTTTGACACATCAGGTACACACTGTTCAATCATTTTGTTCCCTAGGCTTCCATATACCATTCTTGACAGAGGGCTTTCACTTGCTTCCTCTCTGCCTCCCCTCAAAGTATATACCTCAGAACTAGGCATTATCATGTCTTCCTTTCATTTGTTTGCTTTCACTCTCTGTCTTCACTGAGCTCATCATCTGACCTAACTGCAGCTCCCATAGATTTTCTGGAAAGTCCTAAATTAGCTTCTACATATTTTATTGTTTTCAGTACTGAAAAAATGGAAATTAATTATTTCTTCTATCACTTACTTCTCAGAGTAGCTATGGTAAATCCTAGGGTAATTTTAGATGTCTTTGTCCTTTTTTCACCAGGCAATGCTATTACCAGATAGTATAACTCTCATGCCCTAAAGTATCTGACTTTTTTCTCTAATCAAAGAAAGCTGAAGATTGACCAATTAACTGGAAAAGCCACATGACTTTAGGAGGCTGAGTTCTGTTTGTGAAAAAAAAAAAAATCAGGTTACACTTAAAGCGTAATTCTTCAGACTCTGGATTTATTTCATATGATAAAAGCACAATCTATCCTCTCTATTTTTTTATTTTTATTTTTTAAAGATTTTATTTATTTATTCATGAGAGAGACAGAGAAAGAGAGAGAGAGAGAGGCAGAGACACAGGCAGAGGGAGAAGCAGGCTCCATGCAGGGAGTCCGACGTGGGACTTGATCCTGGGTCTCCAGGATCACGCCCTGGGCTGAAGTCTGTGCTAAACCGCTGGGCCACCCAGGTTGCCCTATCCTCTCTATTTTAAAGCTCTTGTCCCCGTTAACTGCCCTGGTGCCCTCCAAGTTGGCCCCACATTGCAGGCTACCTTCCCTTTTGTTAACTGCTCAGGAAAGAGTTTACTATCTGATTCTGTGATATAAAAGCCTTAATAAATCATAGCTGTGTTATTTATAGGAAGTCCAATTTCTGGCATAATTTGTTTTTATTTTTACATGAATAAAGAATATCATAACTATCTTCTTCCTTTAGAACTGTACTCCTCTATCCTCAATTTTGACTGTGAAGCCAATATGAGAGAGATCCAGTAGTAAAGTGAGGGTAAGACAAGTTCAAATGTGCCAATTTTCAAGGAAACCTTTTACAAAAACATCTGTAATGTTGAAGCTTCTCACACACTTGAAGACATTACCAGAAGAAGAGAGGCTCTTATGAGGATGATATCTTGGAAAAAGCTGTGTTTGTGAGTTTTAGATCCTTGCTCTCTGAAGGAACATTCTGCTTATCTCCTCACTTAAGCCTTAAAAAGGAGTGCTTCACTGTGTCCATTCACAGAATGTTTGAGGTTTTCCTGCACAAGGAGGATGCTCTGGCTTGGAGCCTGATTCCTGTCTTGGAAATCTAGGTGAGAAAATCTAATTATTTTCATGGCAGAGCTTGCTACTGTACTGAGACAGTCCTTTAAGAATTTGTCAAAGCAAAGGATGTGCGAGTACCATGCATGGACACGGTGGACCACAGTACAAAGAGCCGTCATGGGTGGTCTTGGGCCTATGGAGAGGAACTTGGAGTCTTTCCTAGAAAGAGGCCAGTGGCAGGGTAGAGCTGGGTGCCCTGGGACTGAGCATGGAGCCACAAGGGGCAACTCAGAAGATGATTTGCCAGCCAACTCACTCAAGAACCAGCAGGAGAAAAAACAGCAGCTGGAAATGTCTGAAGATTGCAGGAAAACAACTTTAATCACCACCCAGGGATACTAAGGATATGTGTTCAAGAAATGCTGCGGATATCCTACAACCATCCAGTTACATAAGAACTGTCCTGCTTCTTCCTTATTACTTTTTAACCAGGGCTGAGAGGAAAACAACTGGTGGACTGGGAAGTCTGAACAAGGAGAAAACAAAAGTCAAGCACTTGAGTGAAGTAAGTCAATTGGAAAAGGACAAACGTTATATGGTCCCATTCATTTGGGGAATATAAAAAATAGTGAGAGGGAATAAAGGGGAAAGGAGAGAAAATGACTGAAAATATCAGTGAGGGTGACAGAACATGAGAGACTCCTAGTCTGGGAAACTAACAAGGGGTGGTGGAAGGGGAGGTGGGCAGGGGTTGGGGCGAATGGGTGACGGGCACTCAGGGGGGCACTTGGCGGGATGAGCATTGGGTGTTATGCTATATGTTGGCAAATCGAACCCCAATAAAAAATATACAAAAAAAAAAAAAAAAGGTCAAGCACTGCAGACCTCAGCCAGAGGTAGGCCAGACTTTGGGAGAAAATGAGAATTGATGTTAAGTCAAGGTATGGTTTTGATATTTACACAGAACTAGGCATTTTAGTTTCCTAATAGAGACTATTTTCCATTGAAAATTGGTGTAGGACTATATTCCCTAAGAGTATATACACTCATGGGCTGACCAAAATTGTGAGCATTTTCGTTCCTTGCTCTGTCCCCGGCACCAGAATGAGGCCCCACATATGGTGAACACTCAGGATTTGAATGTGCCCCTGGGATTTTCATCCAGGGGTGGGGGATTATTACTCTCACCAAATACTAAAGGGGCAATGGATGGCAGAACTAAAGATGCATTTTGGCCATACTTTATGCAGCATATTATTTACTATATTTGTTTTGATTTGACACCTTTAAGTTTTTTTACAGAGCCCAAGTATTAGCTTTATAAATTCAACTGTCCAGTTCCTTTAATAATTTACACCACTTTAATAAGTCTGTATTTATCTATAATTCTTTGTTCTGGCTCTTTGTACGCTATTAGTCCATGCTGCTCTGCTATCATGTTTCTCAGACTCCTAGCAACATTTGATATGGTTAATGATTTCCTTCTTTTTGGCTTCCTAGCCATCCTTCCTTCACTGAAATTTCCTTGTCTTAGTTTTCTTTGTTGGCTTTTTGGCTTCTCCCTGAACTTTAAATTGTTGGAGTGTCCCAGACCTCAGTCTGGATTCTCTTTTCTTCACCGTCTCATCGAGTTCCATGGCTTAAGTACTTCCTATGTTGATGTTGTTCTGATATTTATTGCTAGTTCCAACCTGTCTTCAGGGCTTCTAGACATAGATTCAATTGCTATTGTGGCCTATTGTATTGTGTAGACAATCCAAGTAGGGATTAATATGTGAGCAAAACTGATCCCTTTCCCCAGGTGTTACCACTTGAGTAAGTGACATCAAATCCCACCCACTTGTGCAAGCCCCAAATTTGGGAATCATCCTTGATTTTGCCTTTTCTCTTACACTCTCACATCCAGTCCAATAGTAAGTTCTGTTTGTTCTTTGGGAAGATAATTCTCTATGGTGTCTTGTGCTTCTAACAAGCACAAGCCCTGACTGGCTTTGTTTTGTTCTTTCTTTTCAGGGATATGTGTATAACAAAGAGACTTAGAAGACAAAGATGGTGCCTATTTGTGGAGCAAAGAGCCAGCATATTACCCATTATGAAAGGTTCAGATTCCCTAATCTCACAGTGCCTGCCCTAATGCCACGTGGCCCACTTTGCATAGCCCATGAGAAGTGGAGCTCAGGGAATGAGAGCCAATGCTGACCCTCTGGCTGCCGCTACTGCTTTGAGTTATACATTTTTTGTTTTTTTGTTTTTTGGGTTTTTTTTTGTCAGCATCAACAAAACTGTGATAAACTAACATGTTACCTTATAAGTAGGGTCAAACCTCAGATGCTACAGTCTTTGACAGTTTTGACAATGAGATCAGAATGGCTTTCCAAAGAGGAAGTATAAGGGCCTTCCTTATGGGCTGAATAACAAAATTTGAGAGAAGTCCATGGGAATTGGTAGCAAACATGTTGACCAAATTCTGTGGCCAACCAGACAATAAATAGTGCTGCACATTATTCCCTATTAATGAATGAGGCGGATCTGCAGAGGGGCTAAGGGCCGAGTAACCAGAAGTGGGTTCAGATAGAGCTACTGGACCCGTGCTATAATTATTGCTAACTCTCCTCTATGGGGGTGGGGTAGAGTTCCTCCCTAATCTGATTCAGGGCCTGAGTGGGCAGAGTTGGACTCCCCATCACATCAAACTTGCAGAGACATGCACCTATTCGAGCATGAAAGGTGGGACCCTCAGAGAAGGCAGACACCAGGTGAATCATCTGCGTTTTGGCTGATTCTCTTGAGAGGTGAGGAGGCTGGGTGCACAAACCCTTGCTAAAGAAGTACAGCAACAGATGGGCCCTGCTAAGGTTCATCCCTCACTGTAGTCTCTCATGCTAAATCCCAGGCCATTCCAAGATGACAAAGGTCTCTCAGTCTTTTGCAGTAGAACCTGGCAACAAAAAAGGAGCTTTGGTTGTCTGCAGGATTTGGATTTCTCTGAGACAGAAAAATACCCTGGAAAGCCATAGATGAAGCACTGACTAGTATTTGGGATCTTACTGACTTCTTACTGACTACTGGATTGGGTTTCAAATGCTGACAAAGGGGCTGCGCTCAAGAATTAGAAAGTGACACAAAGAAATCTAGATAAATTCTTGCAGTTGGCTGCAGCACCAGAACACTTCCCTAGCCGTTATGTTAAAACCAGGCAAGACTCTAAGAGATGTAATCACGATGGGACAGCAAATGCCCTGGATTAAGATGGATCCCTTTAAAAAAAATCACTGCTGTGCGAGTCAAGTCTGAGTTAGCCTAAGTGCACAAACCCAGGCAGAAAGCTATCTGGCTCTGGCGTCTGAGTCAGGGAATTTCCAAGGTTGAAATGAAGTGACAGTAATGATGATCTTGCCATCCAGTTTAGGATTTGGGGAGTTCAGAAACACTGGACCTTTGTTCAGTTGAGCCAAGAGTAGCTGCTGCATGCTTAAAACTGACAGCAAATGTGCCTTACTTAACCAGTGTGGAGTTACACTCTCGCTTCGTGCTTCTCGATTCCTCCTTTATTTCCCACCCTGATTTTTAGCTGCTTTAAGGAGAAAGGTATTTATGGATAGGACCAAAATCTCCCCATAATCAAGGGTAATTGAAGTCCCATGCACACCAGACCCAATAAGCTGGGAAACTTTAGGGAGGGAAAACCTCAAATTTTTATGCTCTGTTGGCTATAGACAACCAACTCACTCACCATCCTCCCCAGACCCACTAGGGGGAAGGCAGGGCTGGACCTTTGAGGAGGCAAGTGAGGCACTTGCTTGAGATTCAGATTTTAGGGGGCATCAAAAACTCAGTAATTAAGAGAAATATTTATTGCAATATTTTTTAAAAAATAAAAATGAATGCTAAAAACCTATGATGGGGGTGCCTGGGTGGCTTAGTCAGTTAAGCATCCACCTGTTGATTGTGGCTCAGGTCAGGATCTCAGAATCCAGAGATCAAGCCCTGTGTCGGGCTCCATGCTCAGTGGAGAGTCTGCCTAAGATTCTGTCCCTTTCCCTGCTCACAGTCGTGCGCACGCATTCTCTCTCTCTCTCTCTAAAATAAATAAATAAATCTTAAAAAAAAAACCCTACAACGAACACACTACCAAGATTTTAAATAAGAAAAGAATCAATAACAGGGCTGTGGTAGGACATAATCAGTTTTAAGGCAAATACTGATCCTATGTTAAGGACTGTTTATACAAGGGTCAGCTAGCCCACTTTGCATTGCCTAGTGAAAACTGGGGCTTAGGGGCACCTACATGAATGCTGATACTCTGGCTACAGCAATGGCTATGAGTAATAACGTCCTTTAGCACTGAAGAGGGCACTTGATGGGATGAGCACTGGGTGTTCTACTTTATGTTGGCAAATTAAACTTCAATAAAAAAAAAATAAAGTCCTTTGTCTCTGAATTAGGAATTTCGTGTCTTCAGCCAGTGTCCCTTAAACTGTGACAGTCTAACCTGTTATATTGCAAGATGGGTAAAAACCCTTGACAGTTTTTCAGGTTCCATCTCCATTGTTAATATTCTACCCATGTGACTGGAACACCTACCACAGCCACCTAACCTGTCTCTCCACTTCTGCTTTTACCTTTAAGTCAATGTCTTTAGCAACTTGATTTTTTTCACCTAGAATGTGAGATCATTAAACTTCTCTGCTTAAAATCTTTCAATGGTTTCTTTTCCTTATAGAGCAAAATCTTTTTTTTTTTTTGCTATGGTCCTACGTGATTTAGCTTCCCTGCCCACCTTGCATATAAAATCAGTCTCCATCTACTCGTTAAACTACAACCATATATATACCTTTCTTTTTCTAAGACTTTTTTTTTTTTTTTTGCCTAGGGGTGTTCATACTTGCTTCTTTTGACTGGTGCATAGAAGTCCCATTGCTAGCTCCTTCCCATCCTTCAGCAGAGAATTATGAAGCAGACACCAGTAGGGGTGGCAGACATGTTTTGAAAGAATTTGAGACTTGATGCTTGATGTATTTTTTTTTAAGTCTTTGAAATGGTCAACCTGGGAAAATTTGGAATTTCTTTGTAAGTATTTGAACCTCATTCAAATTCCAATCACCTCCAGTCTCTGCCTACTGTGGGTAAAGTGCTTCACCTGTGCCATGCCCTATAAAATCCATCATCCTGATACTCAGAGTATAATGCTTTGTCTAGCAGCATCTCATCACCAGAAACCCAGAATCTGGGGCCCCCTCTTTTCTTACTAGATCATAATCTCTATTTTAGCAAGGTACCCAGGTAAGCTGTATGCACACTAAAGTTTGAGAAGCACTGCAGTGGCATCACCCCATTTTCCTTCCATCACAGCATTTAAACCGCTGCATAAATTACCCTTCATTTTCATCTGTTCATGATTTCCTCTCCATCTCTATTCTCTCCTTGCTCCCAGTAGTCTATAAATTATAAAAGAGGGGAGGTGTGTCTGTGTTGATAGCTATATCTCCGAGGCCCAAATAAATGCTCAAATATTTTTAGAAGACGTGAATGAACACAACAGTCAGTAATTACTATTAATTCCTTTATGGATAACTTTCCATCCAAACATGACCCAGTTTTTATTTATACCATTTAAACTGTGATTGGATCCCGGATGATTCAGTGTTTGATTCTTATACTATCTTGTGATACAGAAAGAGGCAGCCTAAATATTTCTCAAAAATCTTTGAATTTTTGGATTCTCACTCAAGTTTTTGCTTGCTGGGTCTTGGATGCTTATAATAGCTTCAATTAGTGTTGCTTGTTCTTGGCTCCATTCTTTCAAACCCATCCTCATAGTAGGGGTAGATAAGTTTGTGGTGTAATATGAAAGGCATGGATTTGCATCTGAAAAGCTTGTCCTACTCTTTCTTAACTGTGCTACCTGGGAAGTTAATTATCCTCCCAGTTTGTTTACGTGTCTTTCCAAGGGATACTAACATTTGCCTTTCAGGGTGCTAATGAGTATAACTTAACTCACATATGCAAAGTATCTTGCATAAGGTTGAGGCTTGATCTTTAAGAGTTAGTTCCTTTCCTTCCCTCCTACTTTTCATCATGTCACTTCTTGCCTGAGCCCAACAACCAACCAAAAGAAAATAAAAATTTAAAAATCGCAAGACCTCAGAGCCCTTACTCATTATTTAAACAAATTATTTAAACTCATTATTTAAATTAATTCCTCCACTTGTTAAAATCTGACCAAGTAGCCAATTCCTGTTAGTTTCTCACTAGACCCCTCCCTGCAATCCACTTTCTACTTGAGTAAGACCAGGATTACCATGTTCTTGGTTCATTCCTGTCTTGCCTCAAGAATCCTTTAAGCTCTGTAACTACACTTTACCACCAAAGTACAGTGTAAAATACCCCCTCTTGAGGGAGTATTCCTGGAAAGACCATTCTTACTGATCCAACTCTTCTTTCAAACCAGTAGGTATTTATTTAAGAGCTTGTATCACCAATTTAAGCTCTTCTGTGTTAATCTTGAATTCTTTCATGCTTGTTAATTTTTTCCCCATCTGGGATGTAAGCTTTTTGAAGACTAGAATAGTGCTTTATATTTATTTAAAATTCACAATGGGTGGCAAAGTACTGAGTCATATACCTTGTTGACTGTTTGATGGCCAAATTCTTGCTAGCTGCCATTTAATGGTTGGGTGCTTTTCTAATGCTGCTCATTCTCTCTGAACCACCTGGTCTCCCTCTGGGAAATTTTAAATCTTACTCTTGTTCTGGAACTTCTAGAATAGTGGCCTCAAATTCAAATGTGTATAGGGTTATGCATATGCATAAGTGAAAGGAGCCAATTATAAGCATTCAGGGATTGGAAGTTGTGCACTCTGTCTAGAGGCATAAACACAAAGGCCCGGCTCAATGTTGCATGCAGGAACTTGGATCCATATGTTTTACGTTATTAAGAGAAACTAAGAATCTGGATATTTCTGTAAAATTCCTCAATTTTCTCATTTTGACATATAATTCAAAGAATTTAAAACAATGCAGGCCAAACTAAAGACATCTGTGAAATAATAAGAGCATGTGATTCATTAGAGCAGTGGTTTTCAGTCTTGGCTGCAAATTAGTCACTCTGGGAGCTTTGAAAAATCAAGATGTCCAGGACACAGCCCAGGCCAGTTAAGTGAGAATCCTTGGGGCTGTGCTCCAGGTACCAATATTTTTTTTTCAAAGCTACCTACTTGATTCAATGCAAGGTCAATTTGGAAACCAATGTGTTGGAGGCTCCATTCTACCTTCTCATTTCTTTTGCAAATTTGGGATTGGCATTATTTGCAAGGAGTAAGGCCCTGAATGATTTGAGTGTGATTGGGTACCTTAATTAGCATGGACCTGAAAACACTCTGTAACCTCTGCCCTGTTTGCCTTATGCCATGTGGTGAAACTTCTGATATCTTCTGGTAATTCCCCTGAGTCAGTTGATTTCCTATATTGCTATCATGTGAAAGGAAAAAAACTTTTTTTTGTCTTTTAGAAGCAAATACTAATTCATTCAATAAAATTAAAATTTCATAATGATATTTGTTTATTCTCAGTAGTATTTGCTACTCTATTTTCTTAGTAAGCTTTTTGGAGAATGAATAGTTTCAAATCATCTATCTGGAGTTAAATAATTAATATTGTAACTGGTTCACAGTCCTCATACCCTAAATCATGTCTGCTGAAAAAGCTTCCTAAGAATTTACAATGAATCCTTCCAGATCTATAGGAACAGATGCCTATGTATAGAGACAGGATGGAGATGGCAGCATTAAAATACGTTCGCTCTAGCTGTCCATTTTAATGCCCACACTCTCACAGATCCAACTTCCCTGTGGCTTATAAAATGACCTTTGATTTTGCGGATTTAGTTCTGATATTTTCTCTGACACATTTCCAAAAATTTTTTACAGGTGGTTGTAGCATGCCTGACCATTACCAGGACCCTGAAATTAAGCGCTTTATTTTCCTTGCTCTTCCTTTAGTTTAATCTGTAGTTTGTTACATGGTTGCAAATCATTTAAAAGAGAAGAAAAACACTGAGTTTTGCTAGTCTCTTGATGCCATATTTTAAATAGCTTTGTCTTCTTTTTGAGCTGCAATATTCAAGATTTTAGTAATATAGGAATTGTTGGTGAACAGAAGATGTGGGGATTGTTACAGCCTACAGAAGCATTTTATTTGTGAAATTATGGTGTAAGAAGGAAACATGATGCCTCTGGAAAACTTTATGACAACTTAAGAAATATGGAGAATAAAACCAGTGGCCTCGAGAGAAAAAAATTCTTATATTCATTCCTTGAAAGATACTAAAATCAGAAATACAAATACAAAAGTAACTAATGGATGGCTTCAGCAATTTGAGAAATTATGATAGAGTGATGAACTGTTTCTTTCAGAATCGACGGTAATTATATTGATGCCCAGAAATTTGACCTATGCATTACTAAAGACTTTATGAATAATGACTTAATTAGATTAGATATATACAGTAATATTTTTAACTAGTTCAAGGATATATATATATATATAATCTCTACAGCACATATCTACAGGAACTAAAATTATAGAACAAGTGGAACAAATTAACATTATGTTTTAGTCGTTTTAGAGAAGCAATGATGCTTATTTGAAGTTTGAGTGAAAGTGTTTAGATCTGGAATTGGCTTACTGTTGCAAGTCTCTTTTTTCTTTTTTAAGATTCTATTTATTCATGAGAGGCAGAGAGAGAGAGAGAGAGAGAGAGAGAGAGAGAGAGAGGGAGGCTCCATGCAGGGAGCCTGATGCGGGACTCGATCCTGGGACTCCAGGATCACGCACCAGGCCGAAGGCAGGCATTAAACCGCTGAGCCACCCAGGGATCCCCTGTTGCAAGTCTCTTAATTTACAGATTAATCTGTGCCAGACAGGTCCTCTTGTATCTTATTTGAAGTATTGTCACCAGATTCTTAGTGGTTTAATTCTTATCCTCTGGTGAGTCACTTTCTAAATTTAATTAAAAGTTTTAGGTGAGTGCATGTGCTACATTTTTCTCCTACTAGATTATAAGTTGCTTGATTGACTGTATCATTTACGTTTATTTTCCTTTCTCTGCCTAGCACAATGCTTTGCACATAGTACTCACTAATTAAATGCCTTTAAAATATATCAAATTAATTTCCATATATATAAGATGGTGGTTCATCATGGCATTTATAATTACCAATGTAATAACTGAGATGGAATAAATCTATTTTAAATCCTACATAACAAAGTATTGGTAGGATAAGGGAAGGAGGACTTACTCTGTAATCACTTGATGTCACATAAAATATAGGGAGGAAGGCCAGCCAGATGATGCATGTGGTGTACATGGTAAAACCAATGAACTTGGCTTCGTTGAAGTTCTCCGGGCACTTCCGAGTTTTGAAGGCATACACAGTGCATAAGATCACCAGGACCACATCGTAGGTAAGTGAGATCAACATGCTGGAATCTCTGACGTTGCATTTTAAGATGACTGTTTCCCGCTTCTCCAGAAGGGTGTACCGCCTGGTGCCTGGAGCCTCCAGAATCAGCCACACAGACACCACCACAATTTGCACCAGTATCAGACCCAGGCAGATGAAAACCTGAGAACTCGGGCTGATGAATTTTGGCCTCTGAGCGCCATTCTTTACGCCATCAAAGATGCGGGCGATGCAGTTTGTCTTGGTCAGCAGGGCTGAGTAACAGACAGCAAAGGAGGTACCCAGCCCTAGTCGGCGCAATGCACAGATGACTGGTGATGGCTTCGCAATGAAGAAGAATGTCATGCAATAGGACAGACCAACTCCAAACAATAAGATGTAGCAGAGCTCCCGGCCTGATGCTTTGACCAAGGGTGTGTTGTTGTGCTTGATAAAAACAGTCACAACTATGCATGTACACATAAAACCCAGGCAGGCAATGGTTACTGGACCAATGGCCCAGGCATCTTCCCACTTGATGTAGTCCTCGGGAAGATTATAGCAGCCAGATAGGTCTGCAGTAGGCCATTGCCCAAGACCGCAATCCATACAGGTAAACTCATCAGCCAGGTATTCGTAGGGCTCACAGGGGATACAGATCCAGCAGCAGACATCCCCTGGTTGCATGTTCTTCATTTCATTGGGGGCACAGGGATCACTGCACTGGGAAGTGGGGATTGAGTTCCGGGACCAGTGGATGGAGTCAACATCCAGTGATAAGGTTTCTGCCCAGTGACCAACCTTCAGGTAGGAGTACTTGCCACCCACATACTGGAAATTGAACACGTTGTATCGTCCCATTCCATCTCCAAAAGTGTCAAACTTGACAATGCTATCAGCACCTTTATTTGGGTTGAATGGAGCTGTGACATGTAAAGTGAAAGGGAAAAAAAAAGAATACTGTTTAGGTATTTTAGGTGTGATCAATTACTTTATGTCATACTCTTAGCAAAACTGAAAAAAACAGAAAACAGGGATTCCAAGGCTGAGAGAACTTACTACCACTGAGTATACATATTAAAAGCTACTAGAGTACACATGTATTTATCAATTCATTCACTTAACATTTCTGAGTACCTCCTGTGTGCCAAGTGCTAGCACAATACAGCGCCTGCCTTCAATGAAGCTTAGTATGTAACACGGGAACTGGCAGACGTGTAGTCATATTCTCTGTGGTAAGTATTCATTCCCTTAAAGATTTCACAATAGGAATTGGGCAAAACTTTGTGTCTCATCCTTATTACACATTCATGGTGTATAGATACCAAAATGTTAAATGTTTTCATGAAAATATAAAATAGGAAAAAATTTTCTTTCAAAATGAAAAAAATTTTCATTTCATATATGTGGTATGCTTCTTTTTTAAACCATTTTTAAAACTGAAGTATAATTGACATATGTTTTATTAATATCAGGTGTGCAACATGATTCAGCAATTTTATACATTACTCAGTGTCCACCACAATAAGTATAGTCATCATCTGTCACCATATGTTATTGCAATATTATTGACTGTATTCCCTATGCCATACTTTACATCTCCATGAACTAGCCATTTTATAATGGAAGTCTGTACTTCTTAATCCCATTCTGTACCTTTAATCCCCATCCCCTCACTCACCACCTCTCTGCAACCACCATTTTGTTCTCTGTTCTCTATTTTTTGTTCTCTTGTTCTCTATTTAAAAGAGTTTGGCTTTTGTTTTTATTTGTTTTGGTTTTTTAGATTCCATATATAAGTGAAATCATATGGTATTTGTCTTTCTCTTTCTGACTTATTTCACTTAGCATAATACTTCTGAGGTCCATCCATGTTGTTGCAAATGGCAAAATCTCATTTCTTTTTTTACAGCTGAGTATATTCTATTGTATATGTCTATAGCACATCTTCCTTATCCATTCATCTGTCAGTGGACACTTGGGTTGCTTCCATATATAGACTACTATAAATAATTCTGCAGTAAACATAGGAGTTCATATGTCTTTTTGAGTTAGTGATTTTGTTTCTCTGGGTAAATATCCAAGTAGTGGAATTAGTGGATCATATAGTGTATCTATTTGTAATTTTTGAGGAACTTCCATAATGTTTTCCACAGTGGCAGCATATGTTATGCCTTTAACCAGTTCAGATGATTCAGAAGGGAAAAAATGGAAGCCCACTTATAATCCTTTAACCCTAATCTTTTCATGTCTTGGGGTATATTCATGCTTTCTATAGCATGCTTCTATTCACATAAACAAACACATGTGACCTGGTTATCTTGAAGGCACCAACAGTATATAGAAGTTATGTGACAATGAATTAAAGTTTGTTTCTGACTGTACAGTGTCAGGAACCCTATCTCTGTCTCACAGTTTGCTGTGAAGATTCAAGAGCAGCAGCTCTCCAAGCATCTGTGTTTCCTCTCTTCCAGCTGTTTGTTTCTCTTGCCAATGTCTGCTGCCACTTTGATCACCCATTTTTATGCTACTTGCTTCAGTCTACTGTGTGCTTACTATTTCACACTGTCAATCTTTATGCTTTCATTGGATGTAGAAGAAGAATGTTGCTAATATCTACTGATGCATACACAGACTCTACAAGTCTGTGTTGATAAACAGACCCAAAATTGTTCAATGGCTCAAACACAATGCAAGTTTCCTTCTCCTTCATGAGGCCATCTAAGGTCTGGGTTGGTGGTGTCTGTCTTCCACATGGGGCTTTGGGAACCCAAGTTCCTTCTGTCTTGAGGCTGTGCCAATTTATAGGGTCTCCTCATCCATATCCATCCAGTGGAAAGAGAGAATGTGAAGGTGTACCTGCTTCCTAGAAGGGTAAGTCTGGAAGTGTCACATGTTTCCATTCACGTCTCGTTCAGTAGAAATTAGTTCCAGGGCCACACCCAATGTCAAGAGGGGCCAAGAAATGTAGCTTAACTAATGTGCCCAGCTACAACCCTGCTGCAGAATGAGAAAATGGAATTAGAGGGCATGTATTCTTACCCTGCAGGTATTTTCTATCTTTGCTGCCTTCTCCCTGAACTCCCTTCCACCTTCTCTGGGGCTCATGTTGTTCCAGCCAGTGGGAAAACAAACAAGATGCTTTATGACAGAGAAGAGTCCCTCACTGAGTTGCTTGGATCCTTGTGAAAGAAAACTTCACAACTTACCAAGTAGCCCTCTCCTGCTTTAGACTCTTGGGTGCCCCTGGAGGCCTGGGTTGGGTGGTTTACAATCATGTTTCAGACAACATATGAGATCTGTTAGCAAGTGTAGTCCAATATGTCAAATTTAGTCCTCACTTATGATTTATTTCTCAATGATTTTATTATCTCACTTGCAATTCAACTGTTTTGGTTTTTGGTGGGGGTTTTGTTTGCTTGGTTTTAGGTTTTAGGTTTTTTGTTTTTGTTTTTTTTTTTTGCATTTCAACTTTACTAATCTTTGTCTAGCTTTCTGCCACATTCCACAACCCCATCACAAATGTCTGTGTGTGGCTGTATTCTAGTTGTGGAATGGCTTTGTGCTCATAGTGAGGCAGTAATGAGGGCACAGTTTGGGACAGATGGTTTATATGTGATTCTCATCTCTGTCTTTTAATAGTTGTATGTCTTTAGCCAAATTAACCTTTCTGATTTTGTTTTTCAATCTGCATATTATAAATAAAAATTATTAAAATGATCATTTTTCCACTTGGTTTTAGCACTTGCCAGATATAAAACTGTATTATAATTAACTCTATGTTATTTGTTTTTTCTCTTGATCTCTTTCCACAGTGGTACAATCTTTTTCCATTGATATAGCTTTAGACTATGCTTTAATATCTGTTGGGACAAGTGAAAATAGGAGTTGAAACACTTATTACCGTATTTTTAGGAGTAGGAATCAGTATCAGAATTCTTATATTACATAAAACTAACCCTGTGTAGTCTGTGCTTATAAAAATCCACTAAATTTTTAGGGATTCCTTTCACATGTTACTACTTTCTATAGCATAATAGAGAATACCTATTATGTATCATGTGACTTCACAAATAAGTGAAATGTTGAATATTTTAACATATTTCACATCAAGTTTAACAACCTCAGATGTGTTATTCAGTTGTTTACTCTTAACTATGCAATGAATCTCCACCAATAGTCAGTTGAAGTTAGACTATTCTGGAAAAGATTTGTAAAAGGAATATGTTTTACATTCTTAATTTAAATTCATCATTTTCACAAATATTTTTAAGTTTCTTAAAACTAATATATTCGATAGATGATAAAAATGATTGCCTGTGTATTCTGAGCTGGAAAGGGTTACTGATAAGACTACCGGCCTGTGAGCTAATAGTATAAACACTAGAGATAAAAAAACATTCCTTTTACAAATCTTTTCTGGAAATGATCTAATATCTCAACTGCATATTGGGGGAGACTGTTTGCTGAGGTGATGTTAACAGAATTAATAACACATCTGAGATTCTTGCATTTGATATAAAATGTGTTAAACTATTCAAGATTTCACTTATTTGTGATACATGAAAGGAGTCTCTAAAATTTTTAATGATTTGTTAAGCATAAAGAAACTGAGTTTGATGTTAACATAAGAATTCTGATAGTGACTACTCCTGAGACTATAGTAATAATGTTTCAATTCCCATGTTTTTTCTTAATTGTTGGAAAATGTTGACTATTAATACATTTTTAAAAGATTGTAAATAAGGACTTCAGCTCCTGCTTTTACAGAATGTTGCTGATTATTTTTCATGAGGCTATTTTAAAGCAGAGGGGCAGAATATATTTAGACTTTCATCAGGTTTTTCCTCCCTACCTTTTTATTTTGAAAAATTTCAAACCTATAGAAATGGTAAAAGAAAAGGTTGATGGATACCACAGTCCTGGGATGACCTAGAATTAACTAGTAATTAATATTTTGTCATATTTGTTTTATTGGTCTCTTTTTTACAAATATACTTACTATTAAAATTATGAAAAAATAAAATAGCTATTCTGAAGTTGTTTATAGAGCAGGAGCTGGCAAACTGTAGCCCATGGGCTAAATTCTGCTGCTTACCTATTTTGTAAATAAAGTTTTATTAGAACATAACCATGCTCGTTTTTTAACATATTATCTATGGCTGCTTTCCCACTACACCAGCAGAGATGAGTTATTTCACTAGAGATTGTATGGCCCCCAAATATTTACTATATGACACATTCCATCAAAGCCACATAAACTTTTTTTTTAACTTTTTAAATTTATTTATTCATGAGAGGCACATAGAAAGAGGCAGAGGTATAGGCAGAGGGAGAAGCAGGCTCCTTATAGGGAGCCAATGTGGGACTTTATCCTCGGACCAGGGATCAGGCCCTGAGCCAAAGGCAGATGCTCAACTACTGAACCACCCAGGCGTCCCAAAACCACATAAACTTTTATTCCATAAAAGGTTGGCACATTCTACCTCAAAATATACAGAGCAAAACGAACCCATACACAGCATTGGGAGCACAGAATTTGGTAGTAAAATTAAATATTTGTGTATCTGTTACCCAGAAATCACATTCTTACACATGTGCCCTAGAGAAATTCTTGCACATGTATACCAGAAACATGTAGATGAATGTTACTAGCACTGTGTATAAGAAAAACACAAGTAGAAACAACTTCAGTTTCCAACAGCCCCCCAAAAATATTTTGTGTATTATTCACAATATCTATTGTGAATATTGTTGTGAAATAAAACTAACAACAGCTATGGGAAAGAAGATGGATGTATTTTAGAAACACTGTGTGAGAAGACTATATGATTCTACTTTCATAAACTTCTGAGATGAACAAAACTAAGCCTACCATTTGGGGATGCATACAGAAGTGATAAACTTTTAAGAAAAAGCGAAAGAATGGTAAGAATGAGATTCAGGATAATACATATTGAGTGAGAATGAGCTATGGAGAAGGATGGCCTGGGAAGAGCACAGAGGTGGTTACCAATTTGTAATCTTCTGTTTCTTGTCCAGATGAAGTGTTTCTCATGAATGATTATTTTATTGTTGTACTTCATAAGTTAAACTAAGTATATTCTTTGTATGATTTAGCATTTCATAATAAAAATATTTAAAAATTAAAATGTGAGAATATACTATTCCAGACACAAATAAAGTGTATTAATTAATCTTGTCATTCTAGGGGACTAATTTTGCAAGTATTTATTCTCCTGATTATCACATTTAGGGACTGAGTATTTAGTTATAGTCAGCTGCTCCTGTTTATGTAATGACTTATTAGATTTGCTAAGACATATTAGAATATATAAATAACTTATATATACAAATTAGAATCAGGAAAAAAAAACACTGCATTTAAAGGGCATCCATTTAAAAAACTTCGTATATTTAACAAAATATGTGAAGGTGCAACTCACCTGAGATCCATTTTGGATCTAACCTCAAGAACTGTTAGATAATAAATTTATGTTGCTTTAAGTGACTATATTTGTGATCATTTGTTCCAAAGGCAGTAAAAACTAATACACACATTAATAATATTTTGCATTTGTACACGTATTCTATTACAGAGGCTCTAGAGAAGCCTCACTACACTGCTGGTGAGTAGGTAAATTGGTGTCCCTCCAATGGAGGGAAACTTGACATAGATTTTCAAAATTATGAATGCATGTAACTTCTGACTCATCATCTCCAATTTCTGGAATGTATCCTACAGACATACCTGCATATGTGTCAGATGATGTTTTCACAATGTGTTTATTTCAGAGTTGTTTACAACAGAAGAATATTGGAAATTATCAATAATTTAAAATCAAATACTATATAGCTATGAAAAGAAACAAGGAATCATTCTGTGTGCCACATGTTATGGAAATATAAAAAATTTTTAAATGACAACATTAGATTTAAAAAAGCTGCACACATAAATGATGACATTTAATATGCTTTTATTTAGATGGAAAATAGAAGATTTTATTCTTTTTTTTAAACTATGTGCATAGAGGAACATCAGAAGGATACTTAAGAAAGTGGTTACCAATGGGCAAGAAATTGGAAAAGTGCAAATGCATGACAAAGATGGGACGGAAATTTTTATTCAATTCTTTCATATACTTTTTGCATTTTGAGGCATGTGAATGTGTTACATATCCAAAATATAATAGAAAAAGGAAAACATAAGTCAACAATCAGTTTTACATTTGAGTAAACTTCTAACCTGAGAGAGACTGAGACAGTCAGAAAAAAGAAACCGTGGGAGTACATAGAGACAGCACAAGTAGCAAGAGGCAAATGCTATAAAGTACTAACATGCTTGGAGAGACAAGAGAAGGCACTGCATCCATGAGTTAGGTGTAGTATATTCTTAAAAAGGAACCATCAGAGAACAGGCATGAGATTCTGGAAAAGAAATAGCGGAACTAGAAATTCAATATAAGGATGGAAAGATATATCTGAGAAAACTCAAAGTTTGACAAAAATGCTGAGAAGGAAAGCAGAAAAACAGGAAAGCTAGAGAATACTCTGTGGGATTTCAACAGTCAATCAACGAGAGTTCCAGAAAGAGAAAGAGAAAATAGATGGAGGACATTATCACAAGAGTCAAAGCGAATGACTATGGAGAATGGATATGGCTGGAAAAAGAGAGAAGCAAGAATTATTCTTTCTCATAAGCTAGTTGAATTCATGTAAGAATTATGTACATTTTTTTGATAAAATAAACTATAAAGTTAAGAAAGCATGAAGAATAATGGAGCAAGGTCAGGTACAACAGCTTGCAAAATAACTTATGGAAATGATATTCTGTAAATATTGTAACAAGCGCTTGATAAGAGGATGGTGAACAAATAGTACTTTTGGTGAATTTTTGTTTTTAATACCAGTTTACCTTTCACTACATTTGTTTTGGTAAACAGGTAGCAAAGTATGGTCTAGTGTCTAAATCACTTGAATACATAAAATACATGAAAGTCCTTCAAATAAAGGTATTATGAATTCTAAACAAAGAGCCACTGTCAGTGGAAGTGTCCTGAGCGTTAGTTTGGAATAAAGGGTTGTAGTGTCTATACGCCAGTGACAAAGACTGAAAGGGAAATGTAGAAGAAAAAGAACCATGTCTGTCAGATATTCCACCAGAGAGAATAATTCTGTTTCTGAGGTTATTCTGAACATGACTGGCCTGGGTAGTGAGTGTGTGGGCAGGTAGGAAAAGCAGGCTCTTTCACAGGTGCGGCTGGAGTCACTTCAATGACTGAGCAGCTGGAGGCTCTAGGGTATTGATCTCATTGCCTTCGCGACACATTCATAGTTGCCTCTAAGTCAAATGGCTCACCTGGGAAATAAAATCCAGCGAACCAGAATCATGGAGATCAGTTGTACGGTTCTTTGGAGTGAGGAGACTCTCGGGAGTTTTCTATTTCTAGAGTTGAATCTCACCAAGGGAGCAAACATCATTAGAAATCCGTTCGTTGTTGCAATAGCATGAAAGAACCCAAATGAGAGGAGGGAAAAAGAGCTAGAAGGATGGCAGGATCCTTTTTCAGAAAGATTTATAACTTCCAAAGTCTAATTTCAAGTCCTTTCACTATCTCAATCCTCAAAATCAGTTCCCAACTTTTCAGAAGGAGCCTGACGTGGCCTGAAGTCTGGAGAATGTCTTCTCAGTTCAGTTATGATCCAATTAGTTCTGACCCCAGTTTTTAATGGATTTATTTGAGAAGCTTAGTGCCAAGGTGACCAGCTCTCCTAAGGCCCATTTGGTAGAGAGGAGGCAAGCCCATGCCTTAAAAATATCATAGGTCAATGGCGGGAGACAATTAAATCCGTTCTTTATTTTTTTCTCTCAGACAGAAGGCCAATTAAGGTAAGATAATAATGTGGCTCTAACAGGCTTCCAGTAATGTACTGCCACGGCCTGCGTTCACATTCATAAATACTAACAGAGATTACAAGAGCTACTAACAGCAGCATGGCTCCAATCTTACATTTTACAGCCAGGCAATCACTGAGGTTTCGGTGAACTAACTTGATGAACTGGAATAAACACATAAATGAGAAGGCAGAAAATGGCATCTCTCTTGAAAGACCTTGTTGGAGGTCAAGAAGTAATGAAATAAAAATTCTTTGGCTAAGAGCAAACAATCGTTTACAAACATCATGCAGCAGGAAGATAGCGAGGCCTAAGAGGGAATCCAAGGGGCTCTCAGTAATGAATTTGCCTAGCAATTAGGAACAAAATTGCAGATGCATTTCTCATGATTATTTATCAACAGAACCTTGCTGCTGGGGCAAAGCACCACCTAGATGTCTAAGGTGGTCCGTGTCACATATTGAAAAGTACTTAGTAAGTACTTATAGTACACAGTGCACAGTGAAAGTGAGTGTTCAAGAAAAACTACTGAAAGAGCATCGTTTTTGTTTTTGTTTTTTTTTTGGTGGTGGGTATTAGGACTTTTGTAAAGGACTCTTACGTTCTCCTGAAAAGTTAGTATGGCTAATGCTTCTAATGCTTTATTACATTTTAGCCTTGTTTCCCTACCTCTGTTCTACGTATTATTGCTGAAGTTTTCAGCCCTTAAGACAGCTCAGCAAAGACCAATCTACTCTTACACTAAGAACAAAGAGTGGGGAGTGAAGTCATAATGAATGAAAATCAGTGAGATTTGAATCCCTTTCTCTCCCAATTCAGAGATCAGGCTCAGTGTTGGCCTTTGCTTATTTGGTTTATTTCAGCTGGAAATCTCACAGTGGTCACTGAATCTTTGGTTTGGGATCCTCTTAAATGTGAGCTAGTGCTGTTACCCCATTGTTTTCTAGTCCCCTTCCATCCACTCCTGCCTTCCTGATACATGATCTGCTGCTTTTCTCACCAACCATGTGACTTTCTAAAACTTTTTAGACTTTCTAAAACTTTTAATTGAACTGTATATAGAGAAAAACTGCAAAAATAAGTGAATCATGGCAATGTGAACATATATATAAGTAATATCACACTCTTAAGAAATAGAGCATTACCAGTCTTCTCATTCCTATTCCTTCTCCCTGAAGGTTGCCACCACTGTACCTTTGAGTACAAAAACACATCAATGTCTTTGCCATACCAGAGACCTAAACATCATATTAGGGAAATGGGCCTTTGTGCTTTTATTTTGATGGCTTACTATATTACTTTGCCAGCCAGGTTAAAAACCATGGGTCCAGGTTCCCAGTTAGGGGTGATTTTGCCCTCAGAAAATATTTGGCAATGTCTGGAGACACTTTTCGTTATCATGACTCAGGGCTGGGGCTGCTGCTGGCCCCAGAAGGCAGAGGCTTTGGGTGGAGCTAACTAGTCTACAGTGTACAGGACACCTGCATGACCAAAAGTTACCCAGTCATAAATATCAACACTACCAAGATTGAGAAATACTCAAGGGTAATATTTTTGGATTTCTAGAGATAATCTGATAATGTGTAGCTTCTTTATAAATTGAAAATCCCCATGCCAGGTTGATTCTTTATGGTGTTATGATACTGAGTTCACTTTTACCTGAAGTTTTATTTTTTTTTTCTTCTCCCTACAGACAGTTCCAGCTTACATGCTCCCTTCAATTCTCTTTCAGAGTCCTATCCTTTTCACATAGAATGATAGCTGGACTGAACCTGTTGCCATGTTATCCCCACCTCTACCATAGACCCCATTTCATATGGATCTCTATGGTTTTCCTTTTATGCCCTTTGAAAAACTAGTCAATCCATCTGGATGTCTCCTGGCTGTCAATCCCCTCCTAGGAAAGAAGCCATTTCTTGCATATAAACAGGGGAGGGGGGTAGGTGTCACTACCTTTTTGGAGCAGACTCACAACAAGAATAGGTGTTAGTAGAGAGAACTAAGTAGGGTCTCTATGGGATATTTCCCCCCGATTTAATATGATGTCCTCAGTGCAAACCAAAGCACCTGAGAACCCCAGGACTTTGCAACACTCATCAGAGGTTTTCAATTTTGTGAAAAGAAATTGTGAATTCTGAGGACAGATTTAATCTGTCCTCATGTTTTTTAATGTGACTACATCAAGTAGTAGAGCATAGATTTCTTAAAAAAAAAGAAAAAATAAACAGGAAAAAAAAAGGCCTGCCCCCAAAGTTGGATAGAAGTACATATCCACCCATGACTTTTAAAAAAAGAAGGCATCTGTTCCCTGTTGTTTTGCCCTGCATCACTCCTCCCCTGCAATGCCACAGATCTGAATGCAGTAGAGTTCAGTGCAATGTGATAGGGACAGAAGGTGAAAATGGGTGAGAAAATCCCATTCAGAGAAGTTCTAGTAAGTCAGCAGTACCAACTATAAAAATAAGTCTGCTTGAAAAATGGTAGCAGAGCTAATATTCTGAAGAACATAGTCACAGTAAGAATGCTTAATAAAATGAACTTTCCATTTTAAGCAAACAATATACCACTCTATATAAAACCCAGGATAGCAGAAATTTTATTCTTCAAGAATGAACTTTCCAAAGATAAGCTCAGAAACTTAGCACAAGGTAACTGAAGTTTCTGTGGGGGAAGCAAATTAATTTCTATTCTCCTGCTTTATGCATGCACGGACATGTGTTTGAATCTCTGTGTTGTATCTATCATGTAAAGAGAATACAAGGGAAAATAAATGACTTCTCCTCCCAGCATGCAACTCTATAGTTGGCCTGTCATGTGTTCCCTAAGCCACTGTAGCATAGCATATATAGCCTGGTCTGTTTTTCACAGACAGGGGCTGAATTTTTGAACTACAAGATTTTAAACGACCTTGTCAGATCATCAAGCACATCTATACACTGTTAAAAAAATTCCAAACTCACATCTTCCTGAAAGGGTTCTGGTTCCACTGGAAATAATTAAGGTGGCAAATTTCAAAGTAGTAACTTAAAATTTTTCTCTTCAATTTGTGCCATAATTTCTATTTTGAATTATTGTAAAAATAAGGATGCTAAAGGTATCATAAACCTGGTTATTTTTTTCCTTCCTAGAAAATATTCCTAGAGAATGACCAACCTCAGAAATCATTTTAGCTCATACAAATCTTATTGCCATTCCTTCAATTACATTAAATTCATAAGGTAGATAAAATTAACTGGGTGATAGATAAACATAGCCCTTTAAACATAGCAATCACATATATATCAGATATAACTATATGTAATACATACTTATATAACATAGATATGTTTATAATATATATCTTAATATATTATATATAACATATATAATTGTTATGCTTAAGGGATGTATTAGTATTCTATCACCAACTTTATTATAAAATCATATATATATATTTCTTGCTTAAATTCTGAAATTTCCCATATGGTATTTTTTACCAGAAAATCAGGAGATAGGGCATCATTAACATTCAGAACTTTACCCAAAGTCATCCTCAAAATCGCTGGAGAAAATTATGGTGTTTTCATATCAGCATCCAAGCAGGTGTGCAACATGAAGTAGACAAAAGAACGTTGGGGATCTTCTACTTCCTCTTTTTTTCCAGCATACCTTCTTGTTCCCCAATACCCAAGCTTCCCATGTAGCCCTAAGGAAAACCAATCCCCAACAAATTCCAGAAACTGGATACTGATTGATCATTGCTTTTATCCCAATTCTGGTTCTCCATACAATGTGCACAACATGAACAGCGCCTCCAGTGATGTCTGGAGCGCTATATAATAGGAAGCCATTATTATTCCTGTGGACTGTTGTAATAGCCTCCTAGCTGATTTTCTGTACCTGGTCTCTTCCTCTTTGTTCTCCTGATTCTTCTTAAAATGTCCTTAAGGCACCACAACCACCAGTGTCTTGTCACCCCACTGTGTGGAGCCCTCAATGCCCTTCCTGTTGCATCTAGCAAAACTGACTGAATTTTTGTTGTTGTTGTTCTTTTTAGGATGAAAATAAATGTTCTAAGAAAAAAAAACCTGTGATCAAATAAACTGGATTAACAAAGCTAACCAGGTTTCATTCCTGAATGTAGCGTTTAGCTCTTAGAGCATCTAATTTGTGAATCTGCTCTGAGAATCATCCAGAAAGTGATTAGCTGTAGAGGCTTTCCCTATGTTTTGGACTACCACATCTTAGTTGAATGTGCTTACTAAAGGAGTCTACCCTCTTGGGTACTGGTGTGTCTTGGAACCATACCCAACAGAACTGAGCTTCACCGAGGACTCCCGGGTCCTGCACAATCGGGTCCACCCCACCCCTCATCCCTCTTGTGCTGTCCCTTCAGATCCACAAGGAACCCTTGCTGCCTGCTTCTTCTTCACCCATATGCACCCATCTCCTTTCCACCTGCAGAGCTTCATCAGATCATCACCATGCTTCGTAGGCACTTTCTTCCCTGGAATGCCTGTGAAAGCATCCGTGCTCCTTAGAGCTGGCACAAGCATTACATCTCCTGCCCTTCACTGCAACCCGGCTGAAAACCCCATTCCTCTCTGTGATCTCATGTATAACATTCCTTTTCTTTGGAGCTTACCACCTGTCTCTCACATAATATTTTGTTCTGTATCTCTCTCCCATTTTTCTATTTTATTATCATCAAGTTGTGGGCCTCTCAAAGGCAGAAACTAGACTTTATTGTCTTTCACACAGGAGTGGTGAACTGGGATCTCTAGGCTACATTCAGCCTGAGAAATATGTCTATTTGTCCTGCACCGTATTTCCAAAAATATCTGAATTAGTGTCTTTTATTAAAACATTGAGATAAAAATTTAGATTTATTTCTCAAAACTCAGGAAAACATGGTGACCCTGGGCCTTTGCTGAATAATAGACATGGCTGGCAGGAGTTCCAGGCTACCTGCTCCCTCCTACCACTGACCAGCTCACTGATGATGGACTCACCTTTCCACCCCAGTGACCAGATCTACTACAGAATAGGTTCTTGAAAAACAGGTGTTTTAAGCTAAGTGTAATTATCTCACAAATCTCGAGGGCCAGGGAGAAAAAAAAAATCCCACTCATCAGAAAGAAAATTACAGATTTTTAAATTTTATGTTCTTTTTCAAAATGAGCAGAGAGAGAATGAATTAAGGAGGTGTGCTGGTGGAAAATGCAAATAAATAAGAGATGCTTGGCCATAAATGAACTCTCTGGGGTCCTAGAGCCCATGTGTGCACCTCCAGCAGAGTATGCTTCACCCTCAATAAGTTGCTTATTTGCTCTGAGAGCTTCATCTGGGGTGGGCTGTGCCATGCATCATTCTTCCCTGGAATCTGACTAACTGCTTGCATTGGAATCTCTCTCATTACTTACTGGTCACTTCACTGATGTGTGTTTCGGCAACTCATAGGATTCCTAGGAGCACTACATGGAGAATGCTTGGCACAATGTCCAGCACACAAAGGATACTCCATGACTCTTGGCTTGATTAAGACAGCACCCTCCAGTAGGTAGTTGATAAGTGTTTGTTGAATGAATGAATGCATGAATGAATGAATCCATTATGTAGCCACTGTGTGGTCAGCCAGCTGGCTGTTAGCCTCAGTTAAATGGATTAGGTCTGTTCAAAGAATCATCACAGGAATCTCGGCACATACACACATGTACAAAGCTAAAGGCAGCGAAGAAATGTTGGACTTGGTCATTAGGACATAATTAATGTTGGCTGTGGAAATGAGGAAGAAATAGCCTCTGACTTGTTGGCATGTTTAGATATGTTTTTGCTGTAGGGTGGGCCCTGGGGGATGTTGAGGGGTGGAAAGAGACTAGAAGGCTGAAAGCATTTGCTTTGGAGAGTCTGTTCTGGTTTATAGAAGTGGGGGCCTGCTTTCCTTCCGGGTTCTTTTCTCTCAGAGAACCTATAAGATTTTTAATGACGGGCATTTTGTCTTCCTAATTGTTGTAACCTTGGTACCTAGTACTTAACAAATGCGTGCTGGGGGAATAGTTAAAAGAATCAGAAAAGGAATGAATAATATGAGGCAGAAAGCAAGGATCAGCTGATAGGTAGACAGAATTTGTATGTAAACACATAAGGTAATAGTGTATTATTGCATGGAGCAGTAAGTATAGAAATACCACTCTGAAGGGACCTGGTATATCTGGGGCTAACACTTCAAGGCTTTCATGTGAAAACTGAAAAGTGATTGCTTGTGGAAAGTACTCAAAGCATACTTCCTGCTGAATTTACTTGGAGAAACCCAACTTAAGGTATTCATTTCTGTTATCTATATTAAAATAATTATGCTGAGACAAGATAATACCTCCTCATGTCTCCACCTGAGCACCAGGATTGAGATCCTGCTGGAAGTCAGGTGGACCCTATCATGCTGCACATACAGGTTTGTCCTTTCCAGCCATGACAAGCTCTTTCTAGGCAAAATCATTAGACGTTTGAGTTTGACCTCTCAGCCTTCTTATCCACAACATTTATGCCCTTCCCCTATGTTATGAGTCAGACACCTCTCCACACCAAAACTTACCCACACAGAGGGTTGTGATTATCTGTTGTGGGGATTGGGGTATACGTTTAAGTCACTATAAGAGTTTGTTCACAGGTTTATTTGGTAAAACTCTCCAATTGTATTGTGGAGAGCAAATGCTTTGTTCTAGTTAATGGAATTGAATATGGTCGTCTGGGAACAGATCATTGATGGAAGCGTGGGAATAATTAAGTTCAGCAGAGAATCTTTCTCATCTTCAGGTTCACCTGGGCAGAGATTATCCTTACATATCAACCTTCTATTCCCATTTTATTTGGATTTCAGAGTACATTCCGTGGAGTGTGGAATGGGCAGGGTTTTTCCTTTTTTTTTTTTTTTATTGCCTTTGTTTTGTTTTTTTCTATTTTCACCTTAGTAAGTGCTTTCCACTTCAGAACTAATGAAAGATAACTTTGGAAGGAGATGGAGATGGTGTGTGACTTTGGCATTCATGGGTTAGAACATTATACATTGTGGATCAAAGGCCTCTGAGTAATTGCACTACAGAAATCGGGTTTTGAGGCGAGTCCTTCTTTGGTTGCTGATCATAGCCATTGCGCTGTGTCTGCGCCCCCAGGCCTGCTGAGCAGCATGGCATTAGCTTCAATTCAGCCTCTCCATCCCTGATTGTTGCTGCTACAATGGTCAGTTTTCAATACTTTTTCTTCAAACAGCTTAAAATTGTCCCCGGAGCATTTCTTTTGTTGGCTTTAGGGTGTGTGACTGTCTTTCTTGAATGTGCTATGTGGTAACTCATTTGAAACACAAGCAATAACATTTTTAAGGTAGCAATTGGAATGAATATAAAGTCTCTTTTTCAAAGCTTCTCTTGATAATGTATGATTTGAGAAGGAAGAAATTTGCAAGAACTTTGTTGCAAGACTAAAGGGGAAAGGTGAAAAACTGATTTTTTTCCCCTTAGATTTACTCCTTCCCACACATGCATAAAGACATACAAACAATGACAGCTATTACTTTCGTTTGAATTTTCATCGTATGAATTCAGAAAATGGCACAGGCATCTCTAGCTGTGATAATTGCGGTGTAAAGTGAAGTGTTCTTTATAGTGGAGGAGTTAGAGCTGTGTGAGCGAGCACTGCAGGGATACACTTCACACTTGGACACATCTTACAAGTGAGGAGGTCCAGGACAGGTGTTTCAAGTCACTGTGTGATAGCTGGGGGGCAGCATAAGCCTTCTCTACCCGATGCCTGTCAGAGGTCTGGTCAACGAGATAGGGATTTGGTGGCCGAAGAGAAGCTTATGATTCACAGTGTACATCTGCCTGCCTAGGAAGTTGACCCACATTATACAGCACTGCTGGATCAGAACTTCCTCTTTTATTGCTAATCGTTGTAATTAGTTTCTGGACTTTTAGGTGCTGCTGGGAAGTGATCAAGGCTGCAGGCATCTGCTGGATATTGAACCATTTAGCATGTATGCACCTTCTTTTACTGAAAAATAAATAGCCTTGTTCTAGTCCACTGGATTTCTTCTCAACACTTCCTTCTTATAATCATATAAAGAAGGAATCCTAAACTGTATTTATGACCACTCCTGCACATGCACCTATTTGAGTAGTGCTTTGTACCCAGCTTTGTGCTTTACATACATCATCTCATTTTTTTTTTTTAAATTTTTTAAATTTATTTATGATAGTCACAGAGAGAGAGAGAGGCAGAGACACAGGCGGAGGGAGAAGCAGGCTCCATGCACCGGGAGCCTGATGTGGGATTCGATCCCGGGTCTCCAGGATCGCGCCCTGGGTCAAAGGCAGGCGCCAAACCACTGCGCCACCCAGGGATCCCTACATCATCTCATTTTAATTTAACCTGATAAAATGAGTCCTTAGTGACATTTGGCAGATGAAGGGATTGAGCATGAAAGAAGTTGAGTCATGTGACTACTACATGAAAGTCTCAGAAGCAAACCCAGATGTTCATGACTCTCACACTTGTGTTTCTAACTATGGCCTATCCTATCCTACTCTGATTCTTGGGTGCCCCAATATAATTTACATATCTGTTCATGGTGCTTCCATAAGCACTGCATTTATTTGCCATAGTCATTTTTACGTAATGTTTTGGTTGTCTTGAAAGCAGAAACCATGTCTTATTCATTCTCGATATTTAGCACAGTAAGAGGCACACAGTAAGCATTTCAGGGGTGACCTGTGGGGCTGGTCTTTGAGGCTAAATAAATGAACACATTCATGGTATGATTTGAGGATTTCTATAAGTGGGTCATTTGAGAAAGAATTATTATTAATTATTATTATTATTATTATTATTATTTTTTGCTGTCACCATAAAAAGCAGTGATCCAGACTTGAAGGAATGCCCTGATCTACAATACGAGATGATGCCTAAGGAGACAGGCTTATGGTACATGTATATGGGAATGAAGTGGATGGTCTACTTCAGCAGATCCAAATTCCCTTTCTGGATCTAGGTTGCATACCAATAGTTCCTTTTGTGGTATTGGTGTCTTGGATAAATTTTAGCATTATTGCTTTGAGTATCTCATTTACTGATAATTTTTGAGACCATGTTTGTGAGTCCTAATTATGAATGATTTAAAAATTGTCATCTTTTTATTAGGGTGAAGAAGGAGGTTGAGAAACCTTAGAAGGCCTCATATTCTCTTCATTTCCCTGATTCATACATATTAGTTCTCTTACTTTCAATAGCAATTCCACAAGGTAAGTTCCATTATTATTCCATTTTCTAAAGTAGCTAAGAAAGACTATGTTGTGCTTCTGGAGATTTTTCAGCCTGGGAAATGATTTCCCAGACCTTAGCTGACAAACACCCTTTGTCCCACAATTCCTTCTCCATAATGCAGCAGGAACAATCTTCCTTAAATCACATTTGCTAGGTCATCTCTTGATTAAACCTTTCGGTGGGCTTTTGTTTTCATGAAAAACTCTTTAGCAGAAGACTTGATGTTTTTGACAATGTGATTCTTTTACTTCCTTAACAACTGCTTACCTACTACTCTCTTCTTCTTCCTTCTCCCCAACACTTGTACCCACCACTCCAGACCATCCTTTTCAAGCTCTATGTTCCATGAATACCAAACAATTTTCCATTCCCTAAAAGTTCCATGCTATTTGCCTATGTTCCTTTGCATGTGTCATACCCTTTGCCAGGGTTCCTCTTTACTAATTCTTATTTATGTCTCCTTATTTATGTCTCCTATTTATGTCTCTTAAAATTAGAATGGATACTCCTTTGTATCCTTTTAGTATTTAGTTCTAACCTCAACTCATTCATTTATCTAGCATCACCAACATGCTCATGATCCCTGTCTCCATGAAGGTTATTCTAGTGGGCTACAGACAAACAAATAAAGTAAATTTAAATAGTGCTAAGTGCCGTGACAAAAACTAAAAAAAAGGTAATGGTATAGAGAACAAATCACAGCAGTTGAGAGGATTCTTCAGATAGAGTGACTGAGGCAGACTTCTTTTAGGAAGTATGATTTTAGCTGAGCTTTACAATAAGAAGAAGCCAAGCATTCGAGGTCCTGGAGGAAGAATATTCTACATTGAAGGAGCAGATAAGAAAGTATCTAAGGTTGGAACATGCTTGGGATGGTTGATGGACAGAGAAAAAGCCACGGTGTTTCATGCATAGAGGATAAGAGGAAAGTGGTGCAAGATATAAAGTTGGAGAGGCAAGCAAGAGACTGCATCCTAGGAGGGTCATATGGACTCTGGTAATGTGTTTAGACTTTATTCTATCATCAATGAAAGGCGTTCAAAGAATATTATGATTAGAATTATACTTAACTGCTCACTCTGATTGCTATGTGGAAAAGAACTCTAAGAGCATAATAATGAAGATAAGGAAAACCATTAAGTTAGTGTTTCAGGAAAAGAAGCAAGAGATGAAGGTGAATAGCTTGGAAGAGGAGTACATATGGTAAAAAATGGTCAGAGTTGGGATATATCTTTTGAAGTGGTGCTCATGAACATTGGAAGTGAAGAAAAGAGAGCCCATCTTTGATCGATTAAAGATTTTTATTTAAATGGATGGATAATGGTGCCATTAACTGAGAACGATAGGTAAAGGAACAGGTGGGTTTTTTTCTGGAGATCGAGGAGTGAAAGGAGAGGTGAAAAGAAAGAGCTTTGAAATGGATAGGTTAAACTTGAGATTATTTTAGATATCCAAGATGAGATGTCACTGAAATCATTAAATACATAAATCTGGATACCCGCGGAGAGATCAGGAATAGAGAGAAGACATTTGTGAATCACCATTGCATGGCTGATGTTCCATATTAGGGACTTGATCAGATAACTACAAAAAGAGGATTGGTAGGATGGGGCCCTGGAGCACCCCAACATTTAGAGTTTGTACACAGGAGGAGGAGGAGAGAAGCATGCTAAGGAGACTGAGAAAGAAGGGCCAGTGAGCAAGGAGAAAGAGGGTGTGGAATAGTGGAAGTCAGAGAATAGTGTTGTAAATGGGAATAGAAGCCATAGAAGCCTAAAGAGGAAGGGACAATGAAGTGAATGGTCCATCACTGCATTATAATCACCTCTTCATTCCCACATATTCTCCAACAGATTGTAAATTCCTAACAGTATAGATTGACACCTTTCCTGCTTCAGTGCATAGGTCCAGGACCTAACACACAGTAGGTGCCTCATAAGCATGTTCTGAAGGGATAAATGAATACCGAAGCCTAATAAGATGACAGCTGAACCCTGACGAGGCTTAGCAAATTCGGGAAATATCTGCACTGACCTTTAGCCTAAATAGTATTTAAAATATTCTGTAATAGTTAACATTAAAAGCAATTGGAAACAGGACTCAAATAGTGTATTGAAAAATATTCATTAAAAAATGATGGACAGCATGATAGAGTACACTATACAGGAGGGAGCCGAAAAGAATGAACTGCATTTTGAGCTAATTTTATATTCATAAATAAGATTGGAATCATAGTTCTGCTTTGATTCACCTCATTGAAAGTGAAAGGGGAGAACTGTTTCCCCACAGGAAATCTAAAACTGAATATAGCATAGATGGTAATGGCCTTATTGCTTCACTTTCAATAATGTATCATTTTATAATTTAATAACAATCGTAGGGAGATACATTAGAAGGGACACATAAAGCATTTAGGGTTCCTTGGAGAATGCTATTCATAATTTAAAAATTATTGTGATAATTGTTGGATAATGAGGAAGCTCATAAGTCATATCTGACCTACATCTTGATAAGCTTCTTTTTCTCTGAGCTCTACCTGTATTTTTGGACAAAACTTGGACAAAAAGAATAAATTGGACAAAAGAATAAGATTTTGTTTTTCTTTCTGTTTTACTGTTCTCAAACACCTGTTTTTCCCACTGAGAACTTCTTCATCCTATTTCTAAATATTGGAGTACCTCAGGATTCTGTTCTGTGTAATTTTCTCTCTCTATATGTTTTCCCTAAGTAATTTTACCTACTTTCTGTCAGTTTAAATATGCCAATGATTCCCAAATTTCTCTAATTAAGAATAGGGCTCTGAAAAACAGGTGATCAAATCCTACCAAGCTGTATTTTCTTGAAAGTAGGAATAGATGTCTGTTTCATTCATCAGTGAGTTGAAATGTGGCTCGACACTTAGTAAGCTTCAAGAAATGTTTGTCGAAAAGCCATAATAAGGACGTGATGGGGCGCATACTGTTCTTGGTCTGCCCGGTTAATTACTAACAGCTTCCATCTTTGCTAGAATGCCATCCGCCAAATCCTGCTTCTCATTCAATGCTCCATTCAAACACTGCCTTCTGCATGAAATGGTGTATCTTCTCAGCTACACCTGACTTAACTCTCTTCTAGATACTCCTAAAACTTTACCTGACCTTTTATTTTTAAGTCGGGGTATAACTGACATAACATTATATTAGTTCCAGGTGTACAACATAATGATTCCATATTTGTGTGTACGGCACCATGATCATCACAATAAATCCAGTTAGCACCCATAGCTGACCTTTTTCTGGTAGTTAGCCATGGATGGATTAATGCACGAATAATAAAATGGAATAATGTCAATGCTGAACATATTCGTGATAAAAACCCGAGTCTTTCTCTTCCTGCCTCAGTTTGGGATCTTTATATACATTGGATCATTTCAACCCTTTCTTTCTGTTCTTCTCTAACATGAATTGGCAGGTGGTATAGACTGAAAAGGGGTTTCTGTTTGTGAGGAGACTTGACTACCTATGAATTAGAAAGACATTTTATCCTGATTTGCCCAGGACTGTCCTGGTCTGTGCACGTTGTTCTGATATGATTATTTATAGAGCTCCCTTTCACTCTGAGCAGTGCCTGTGGAGAATGATAAGTCGATGTTCACTTAACTTCTGAGGGTGTAGAAAAGCTCAGTCCTTGACAAATTTCAAAGTACTTTGTGTTCAGGAAAAAAAAAGAGAGAGAGAGAGAAAAAACAGTAATATGGAATTGTGTAATAATTTCTGCAGAATCTACATTTGCATATGATGGTGGAAACTTGGCTGTCCTTATTTCCTTTTGCATAAGGAGGGGTGTTTATTTCCTTGGGATCAATTTTGCTTACCATAAACTGTAACGTTACACTTGGATAGGGAACATTGCTTAAAACCAAACAGAACAACCAAAGGTTATCTCTTATGGGGTGTTTAAAAAACATCATCACAGGAGGCCATTGGCATTTGGATGTAGCTTAGAGAGGTGGCATAGCTGACTTCCCATATACATCTCAGCTTGCTAATTGGTTTTGTCCTCATGAAATTTCTAAAGCGTTTTCCTAATACGAAGGCAAGCTTCTAAAAGTATATACATATTCTGTCCAGCAGATGGCGTGTTTGCAGCAAATTGCTCTTTTCTCCATTGTTCCCCGCCCCCACCCCTAAGAACCTAACTACCAGGTTTCTGCCAGAACCTGCCATATTCAAGGTGACATATGATGCTGTTAAAATAAAATATAAAGGTTAGAGAAAGATCAGTAATAAGTCCTAAATTGAACACAGATTTCAAAAAACCACCTGTAAAAGAGTCTAGAAATTAATAGTCCATAATACGATGAAAAACCCCAGCTGACATCAAAGGAACCTCTTGCCTTCTTTTTAAAGAATTCTGTTTAATGCATAATTCACTGAGCCCATGAAACATTCTGGGAAACTTTTGGATGGATATCAGCCTTTTAATTCAAAATTATGCACTCTGGGAAATGGCTGGCACTGAAGGTGGCAAGCCTACTAGGTAATTTACACCAGCAATCAAATTGCAATTACAAAGGAGATTAAAACGTGACTTTAAAACAGCCTAACTCCACACTCAGGGCTACTAGCTGTTTGGTAAACATCGCAAGGGAGTCTGTAATTAAAAATCCCCACCCTCTTCAGCTTTCTTAGGGTGACAACATGAAATCTGAAGGGAAAGGGGAGAAAGGAAAGCTTCATTTTAAATAGTCCTGGGAGGGTGTCTTCTATCTTCAAGAGGGTGCATTTCTTCTGAATGCATTCCATCCGCTACTAGTTGTTTTTGAAGTTGATGTTACCCTTGTTTTTTTAAGAATAACTTGAAAGTTTTTCAAATCTGGAGGCTGAATATAGAGGGAGAGAGAACAATCTCTCCCTGTGTCGTGCAGCCACGACACAGCCACATTAATTGGAGGCGCTAACTCGGAGGCATGGGCTTTATAAAGGAATGGTGTCATATGTCTTTTGATTATGCTTATATGGCTTATAGTCTATTTTCCACTTAAGGAGCTTTAAAATGCCATCTGTCTGGATACGTGGGGGAAGCCTAAGGTGGAGGGCTAGGAGAAATGATTTAAGGCCTAAGATGATTTTAGGCTTTCTCCTCCACCCTGGGCACTTGTTTCCGTAGACCCCATCTTCAAGTGCATTTCTTTAGGATCTTGCCCTCAGCCATGTGCATGCTTAACCAGGGTTCTAGCTTATAAAATGTCATGTCTCTTGGGAGGTTGTGAATTGGCAAGGAATTTTCCTCAATAAAAGAATGAAGTTAACAGGATGGGATGGCTGGCAATGCTGTCAAAGAGTCCAGGCACTAGGATGCGTCCATATACATCCTCCCTAATGTCTGAAACTTTCATAGGGACCAAAGTGTGTCCTGCTCACCAACAACACATCTGTGTGGCATTATATCCTTTCAATGCTTAACTCACACTTTGTTAGAATCTTTGATTTCAACCAAGCCAACGTGCTACATGGACCCCAAATGAATGGTCACTCTTAATGTTAACAGTGTTTTAGAAATGAGATTGTTTAGAAATTCAATTAGTGTTATCTGAACCCTGAGGTACATAACTGACTAAATAATGAGGATATATAGGCCTCATTTTAAAGACATTTAACTCTGCTTCCTTGTAGGAACTTGACTCTAAGCAGATTGAGAGATTAAGATATTTTGGATGATGCCCAAGATGTCTCATTTCTAAGGACCCATGAAGCTGGAAAAACGTTCAGAGACTCTCAGAAACATAATTAATTACTGAATTAGGCCCTTAGAGACAGGAACTGCTTCAAGCCCGATATGGACCTTTTATCTAGTTAATTAGCTTTATGGGGAGAGTTTTGCACATTTAGCAGATGAGTATAGATTTTATTACTTGAAACACAATACAATTTATTTTTATGTTGTACTTTTAAATTAGGGGGGAAAGAAGGAAAATAATCTTGGAACTCTGAAATAACTCAAGAAATTCTGATAATAATGAGGCTCACTATGATTAGGCTTCATTCTCTCAGTCAAATTATATCTCCAAAGGAAAATAAAAATTTAAGTATAATGTCCTCTAAATAGACCAATTTATTCAAGGTAAGGGGCTTTTGATGTTACTCAGTTTAATTGTTTATTATGTAAAGCAAACTGGTTCTCTGAATGAGTGAGACTCTAAAAACGTGTTCATAAATCCGTTTGGTCCTAAATCTGAAGTGACTGAGGGAAGTTTACACACAATCCCATCATTTTCACGAAACATATGAAGTGGTAAAATTGGCATATTATTCTCTTTGCAAATAGATCAATTTTTACACATGAAAAATATGCTGGGAGGCAATTGCCCTTGGTGTTCCCTGCAAATGCTGTGGGGGATTTCTCAGCAGCTATATTCCCCTTCACAACTGTGATGCCCACTTTGATTCTGTTTGGAATTTAAGCAGGCTTTAAAACTACCTAGTCACCTGTGGCTGGAAACAAAAGTTTCAACAGTAACACTTTTAAGGTGAGTCAATTTCAAGTTCTTGACTGGAATTCTAACAAGAGTTTGGAATCAACACAAAGGGAACAGGCATCAAAGGTGAAACCAGTTCTGTAGCCACCCACTCCAAAGCTGACCATCTTTTCTCAGTTGCTTTTTGTCTTCTGAAGCACAAATGTACCAGCACAAGTGCTTGTGCCGTTTTGAGTCACTGGGAATCAGTGGAGAGCTCCCAAGCTCACTTCACATGCACATTGCAAAATTGGTCACTTTTCAACAGTGAAAAAATTATTCCAGCCTCTTTTCTTTTATAATCATATATATTTTCTTATTTGTACCTTTAACCATTCTCACTACTTACTAATCTTTCAAAATAGGGTAATTTTCAGACAGAGTTCAAGTGAGCAAGCTGCACTGGTTGTGGATACAATGACTTTTGGTTGCTCACACCTTCATTTGGTTGGGGCAGAGTGAGTACAATTTTTTGTTCTAGACCAGAATTTTGCTAGTCAGGATAAAAATTAGTAAGTTTAAAGTCAGTAAGTAGAAAAGCTTGTATTATATCACATTTATCATATATATATAATATATATATTATATATATTACTGATATATATACTACTGATATATATCAGTAGATAATTATATACCTATTACATAAACTTTCTATTACATAAATGGAAATATGCCTCTGATTTCCTCATCCAGCATATGAACATAAGAGATGGAAGAAGGAGAAAGGAAGGAAAGCAGGCTCTCGGATGGATGTCAGGGTTCCCAACACCGCCTGAGTTCTATCACAGTGCCTCCATTTTTAATAGTGTTTAAGAAATAATTATGCTAATTTTCTAAAAAGCTCAAAAAAACTTTGGCTAAGTAATCTTGAAGGTTACTTCCCGTTTTGCCAAAATGATCCACTCAGTGAGCTGTTTGGGAACCTCTCAGTGTGTGAGGTCAGATGCATGTGAGGTAGCATCAAGGACATAGTTGAAGGTTTACGGATATTTGCCATGGAGGCATCAGATAGGTAAAAGAGTGTCATCCAAACTGCCGAATCTCTACTCATCTACCTTCATTGGTCCCTGGAGGGGACACTTCCTGGAGAGTGAGTGGGGATATTGCAAAAAGGAAAAGTCTAATACCTAGGACAGAGAAACAAAAACTTCATGGAGTAATTTAACTCCTTTTATTGGTTCTTTTAGGACTAGGCTAAAAATGGCTTAAAGTTAGAAAGTTGGTTCTTTATATTAGCTATCCGAAAAAAAAATTGAAAAGACATAAAGCTAAATGTTTTTTCCTGGCCATTCAGCAAATTTACTGTTGTCCCTTATCATGAATTTCTCCTCTAAGGATGGCTTATGAAGCAATTGGACGGCACACCTCATGTGCTATAAACAAAGATTTATGGTTAAAATGAGTTGCCATCAGTTCTTGCCCTCCTTTTCTTACTCCTTACCTGATGTTCCCTTTATGGTGAAATTTACACAGAAATAGATATCCTGGGCAATTTTATGATGAGATCCAAACAAACAGGAAAAATGATATACTGGCCACTGTCGATTAAAGATGCTCCCACAGACAAGAAACAGAATGGACTACATGAAATTTCGATGAAGTGGGAAAACTGACCCATTGTTTTAGCGGTACTAAAAAAATTTAAACAGAAACTATTCTGTTATGATTTTTATGAAAACAGATGGAAACTTATTCTAATGGATGTACTTGTATGGGATTTGGTGTGTGTGTGTGTGTAAGAAAGGGAGGGAAATGGGTGTTTTAATTAAAATTTTCTAAAAAAAAAAAAAAAAAGAAGATTCCTTCAAGGAAGATTCTATTCTTTGATCTATGACATAACTGAGGCCCAGAGAGCTTAGGTAATTTGCTCAAGGCCTCAGGGCTAGTTAATGTCACAATTTGGGGCAAACCTACATCACCTGATTCTTTGTTCAGTGTACTTCATTTATATCACAATACTTGGTTTTATGCAAGTTATCTTCAATTAGAGTTACCTTCTGTGACAAAGTCATTAAGCTAAGATTGGCCTCAGGAAAGGAGACATTTCTAAATTTATAGAGGGAATATTTTCTGTCAACATATTATGTGAGTGGTTTCCAATTTAGAGGAACCAAGTAAGATTATTTTGTCATTCTTGGTGAAGTGGGACCAGAATATGAAACTGCTGAGGATACAGAGCACATCAACATTGTTATTCTTCATAATAAAAGCAGTAACTATTCATGAATTTCAAGTTAGAATGCCATGTTTTCCTCATTTCACTTTATATCCATGTTATTCTTGAAAACAAAATTTGTGCTTGTCAGGTTACCAAATGGTAATGATGACCACAATCACATAATGGGTCTCAATATTTTCTTTCTCAAGCACTACACTAATGACCAGAAGTTTCTAGAATCTTGAACTTTTGACAAGGGGTAAGATTGAGCAAACCACTACAGGCCAGAATTTATGCAATTTTGCCTAGGATAGAAAATCCAAGATCATCACAAACTAAAGAACAACAGCTCCTACCAGTTCTAGTTTGGGGATCTTTAATATGTCTTGCATATTAAAGTTACACAAATATTCATCTGATTTGAAAATGATTTATTCTTTAAATTCCTCTCTAGAGGCCTTTCTTGAGCTACTCCTTCCCTCTTCTCACTCCCTAGGTGAAAACTGCATTGCTTCCAACAATGACTAATAAGTGCAGTTTGTTCGCAAATGATATAAAAATCAAAGGAGATATTGTATGTACAAAAATCAAGGGAGATACTGTATGTACATGTATATTTTTAAACGTGAAGGTCTGAACAAGTGATTTTATTGCCCTAATATTTCAGTTATAGCTCTTAAGGCATCCTGCCTCATGTTATTGTTTCAAGAGATATGGTTGACTCTCCCAGAAGATTATCAATGGGGGTAATGAGCACATCTTTTTCTTTGTCTTCCTTCCAGTCTCTAACATAAGAAGGATGCTTCAATAATTGTTGCATAAATGACTTAATACTTTGATCAATGAAGTCCATACATGATGGTCTTATCATTAATAATAAATATCACGGGGATAGAAGTAGGCCACTTTCTTTTAAAAGGTTATATTTATTTTGAGTGAGAGAGTGATAGCATGAGAGCAGGGTGAGGGCAGAGGGAGAGACAGACTCCCCACTGAGCAGGGAGCCCGATGCAAGGCTTGATCCTGGGACTCTGGGATCATGACCTGAGCCACAGGCAGACACTTAACCAACTAAGCCACCCAGGCACCCCATAGGTAGGCCACATTGCATCAGTAGCATGCAAAGGAAGTAAAAAGGCTAAAACAAATGGATTGCCTGACATAGCACAATTCAATTAGGGCTTCTGTGCTGTGGGGACAACAGGCGTACAGAGAGAATACCTTATTATCACCCCAACCACTCAGTGATTTTTTTTTCTTTTTGTAGGTAGGATCAAGAATTGTATGGTAGGAAGTCTAAATGGTGAGTGTGCAAATATCTACAGAATCTCACTGTTATTTGGCAAGTTCTTTTGTCCAGTCTTGAGTTGGAGTCTAAAAATTACAACTTAATATGAAAAGTAAATTCATCTGTGCCTAGCTGTTAATGTATGATAGATAGAACTGATTTGGGTTCTAGTTGAGTACCTTGGAAACTTTAACAAAAGGCTTACTTTTCAGAAGTTAAAATGTCTTAGATTCCTCAGTATTTATAGAAGATATATATTAGGATGTCAACATTGACAGGCTTTCTTTATTAGTAAGCTTTTATGATGTATAACCATAATTTTGAAATGTGTTCTATTCTAAATCTTTGACATTGCTCCTGTCACTTCTCTCATGGAACTTCCTATGGCTTCTAACCTAACTCGGGGTAAAACCAAAGTCCTTTACAAGGTCCCCCAGGTTCTAGACTCCACCACCTCCCTAACCTCACTTCCTCTATCTCCTACATGCTAACTCCCTCTGGCCATCCAGGCTTCTTTGCTTCCCCTCAAACACAGCAAGTAGGCTCTTACCTTGAGCTTCATTATTCCCTTCCTGGGGATGTTCTTTCTCATATTTCCACATGCCTTGTACTCTTACTACCTTTAGGTCTCTGGTCATGTGTTAAATTGTCATGAAGTTTTCCCTGACCACTTCAGATAAGACAGTAATGTCCTACCTGTCCTCCCAACACACTTAGACGGGACTCCCTAGTTTACTTGCCTTGCTTTATATTTCTCTGTGATGTGTATAACCCTGTGACATGCTGTGGATTTACTACCTTATTTATGGAACAGAAGCTCTGCAAGGGTTGGGACCTTGTGAGGTTTCACTACTTAATTCCTAGGGTCTGGGGCTGGGATTGATGTACATTAAGGTCAGCAATAAATACTGAATGATGACAGGAAATTTACCTGGTTCTTCAAAATCCGCTTCTAATCCTATTTCTTTTAGGAAGTCTTCTCAGAGTAAGCAGAATGTGGACTATAGTACTCTTAACTATGCACAGAAATTTTAGTCTTCCCAGAAGCAAGAACACCTTAGTCATATGAAGGTTAGGGCAAAAATACCGTATCTGCTCATTCTATTTGGCATGCAACAGATCTGTTGTGTTTCTAAAATATGAACAGATGAGGTTTGGATGAGCTAGGTGATTTGCCCCAAGCCACAGAGCCACGCAGCAGCAAATCTAGAATAAAGATGGATTTTGCTGATTCAGCGTCTCTTGCTCTGCTTAGTGTCAATATTCTCTCAAGACTCCAAGAACAGATACAACCAGACTGGTTTTGCCTCCAATAACATTTTTTTTCTGCTTTATTAGATAGGTATCATCACCTACCTATTACACTGGAAGTTGAGCGGACATATCATTGGATCATGGGCAAGTGACCTCAACTCTCCCATCATCCATTTTCTCATCAGTAAAATAATAAATAATAACATCAGCTCAATTGAGTACATAGGGTTGTGGTAAGGATCTAGTCAGAGTGCATTTCAAAGTGTTTTCAAAATGATAAAGTGATTGTTGACCTACATTTCACAATTTGTTATGAAGGATCTATAAGTCTGATTTTTTTTTGTCAGCGTCTTCATTTTAGTTTCTTGACTATGTGAGTTCTTACGATGGCCCATCAAACCGGAGGAACAAGAAAATAAGCTCCTTGCCATACTATGGCTTGAGATATAGTAAAAAGGGATGAGCCTGCACACTCAGGGGATAGTATTTATTAATGACTTCAGTCCTGGGTCTAGCAGTTCAGATGGCTAAATTTAAACCCTAGATGCCAGCGAAGTGGAATGGAAAGCTGGAATATCAAGCTTCTGTTTCCTTACTTCTATTGTCAAATGAATTGCTCTACGTCATTTCTCCAGGTATCTGCCACAGTATTTGAAAGGAAATTGTGACATAATGTTCTGAAGAAAAATAAAACAAAGTATACTTCCCTTTTCCTTTTCTGTACTGTTAGTGCATTAATTCAGCAGCAAAAGACCCTTGCCAGGCAAGACAGAAAAAAAGAACTTAATAAATTTCCATTGAAAAGGGAGGAATTAATGAGAAGCGGAGTCATCTGCAGAATAAATTCATAGGGAGAATTTAGGTAGGCAAAAGCAATGAAGGAACCCATCTCTGGAAATTAGCACTTCTGCTTTTGTTTTAGAAACATTTTGTTTATATTTTTTCTTTTTAAAATATTTCTGGAGCTGACACAGAGTTCTTGATGAATAAAAATGAGGGGGATATCAATAACTACATTATCCAAAGACTTGCTTTTGATTATTAAGAAATGATAACTTTTCTTTGTTTTCTACTCTTATTAAAATTGGGATAATAAAAATTTAGGGTTTTATTAGACCAGGAGCATTTTAGGGACAGAGAAAAAAATTTTAAGTACCCCTGAGAAGCTGGTACAGTGCTACCATGTAATTCTTGGTGACCGGGGAGCCTATAAACAAAGCTTTGTGGTAGAAAATTCCTAAGAAGTCCTACTTTATGAAAGCATCAATGGTAATTTTAATATTTTAAGAAAGAAAACTTGATTTGTGATGGATACTATAAAACAAATTACCACCACGACCCAACAATATGAACACAATGAGAAAAACTTACCAATATGCCAAACAAACCTACAAAATTACTAGGGCCTTGGATGGAAATTCTGAAAGAGTTCAAGACCCAGTATTATCTCCCGTTCTTTTATTATTTTTCTTTTAATTAAGTATGTACATCTGTAATTAGAATGAGAGAATGGGATGATGAAAAAAATGTAGTCTTGATGTTTAAGACATGATGAACTGAAGCCTGATTGCTTTTTTTTTCCAATTTGATTCTTGGAAATAACAGTATGATATTGCAAATACTGATCTACTACAATTTGATGCTCTCAGAGGAAGGAGTGAAGTATATAATTGGAGGCCTTTGCTATGAGTCATTCTTTATTGAAGATATCATTATGGCACTTAATGAAAGAGTTAACAAACTCTTTTTTGAATAATGAACATTTTGGGGCAACTCTTTATTACTACTGCAACTGCACATAGTAAATTGAGCTAGATGACGGTGGGACCATACCCTTGTTCTAGCTACAAACTTATTTTTTTTTCTCCTTAGGAAGCAATAGTGGAAAATAATGCATGATTAGGAAACAGACAGTTTTGGGTTGGCTTTGGAGGCTACTTAGCTTTGCAAACTTGAAAAAGTCATTCAAGTTCTTTGGGTCTCCATTAAATCTATAAAACAGAGGGACTAATGTCCACTCGCCTGACAGGGTTTTTTGTAAGAATTTATGAATGAAGTATATAAAATAGTTATTGTCAGTCAGGTGGCAATCAGTAAATGCTAGGTTCTTTTTCTTTTCTTCCCCCTTTTCTCATCTTAGAACTTTCTTCATTGGTTTAGCTGAAGTTCAGCATAGAGATGATAGACCAGTTACTATAAACAATGTGATTTTGGAAAAATTTATACATTTTTATGCAACAGGACTGGAAATGTACATTTTTGGATTTAATCTAAAAAATTAAGATCAATACTGCTTCAATTTAGTTTTAGTTTCTAAAAGAGCTCTGAATTTTAATGCAGGTTAAAAAGAAATAAAACATTTGAAAATTTATGAACATGCCTGGGTAGAATGATCTCTTCTCTTGGAAACTATTTTTCTCCCTCCCTCTTTCTTAACACATCTTATTCAGATCTAGTATTACATCTTTTAGGAAGTCTTCCCTGACTCCCTGCTCATTGCTGATCCCTCCCTTGTATGTATATACTATGCCACTAGACCCTTTCAAGATGCCAAAGATGAACTGCTATAGTGTAAAGGCTATATTCTTATATTGCTGGTACTGTGAAGCTACTTGAGGGGCAGAGAGAACTTATTTATTCATTTTTTTTCTCATCCTTTGTAGTATCTGACACTAATTCACACTGAGTACTAAAGATTCTTTGAAAAGTGCACAAATCCTCCCCATATTAAAAAAAAAAAAAACAAAACAAAACAAAAAAAAACTTCTCTAGCTGCACTAGAACTTCCCAGTTCTGTTTGTGCTTTTACCATGAAGAACAAATTATGAGGATTTTTTTTCAATGGTCAAATACAAGACCTCTAGCTAGCCAACTGAGTTACCATAGGGATATAACATACAGTCTTGTCTCAAAAATGAATCTATGTAAGCTAGACTAATGGCTCTCGAACTATTCTTCTTTACTTCGGTTCTTCAATTGTCTTAGTTTTTTCTATGATATTTTAAAAGCTTTTGTTAATTTGCTGATCTGCTAGGAGGAGTGAATGAATGGACAAGTAGTCAGTTAATATTAATGGCCTGTAGGAGACAAACATTCATAATGGAATCACACTATATCATCAGGATTCTTGGTCATAAGAATGAAACCAGAGGGCAATCTCTAAAGAAGGTGACATAGGGAGCTCTTGTACTTCCCTCCTCCCATGGACACACTAAGTTTACAGCTCCTGTAATGGAGCATTTCCCTCTAAAGAAATCCAGAAATCAGCTGAGTGATGTCTATACATTGGGCAAACAAAAAATACCCACACTGAAATGGATGGGAAAGTCTGAAGTGCACTCTTGCCATAAACTCCACCCTCAGCACAGTACCACACAATTAGGAGGACACCTGCAACTCCCAGCTTCTCCCAGAGGAGTAAAGGGTTTGGACCCAACATCTACATCCTAACTTTTAAAACTCCCACCTGATGGAAGCCCTCCCCCCTCAAATACCTACCTCTAAAAGCCAACAGGGCCTGTATCTACAAAATCCACAGGACTACCACAAAAAGAGAAGCAATTATTAATAGACAACACTCACTACAGCTATTACTTCAGAGTTCAATGCAGGGAGAGCAGACAGAAAGCATCCATCACCCAGTTACTCCCTGGAAGGGGCCTAACTACATACAATAAATAAAATCAGAAATAAAAGAGGAAACATTAAAATCAACACCACACAAATACAAAGGAACATAGAAACTACTATGAATAGTTACATGCCAACAAACTGGACAGCCTAGAAGAATTAATTCCTAGAAACATGCAACTTACCTAGACTGAATCATGAAGAAATACAAAATCTGAACAGACCCATTATTAGTAAGGAGATTGAGTCAGTAATCAAAAACCTCCCAACAACAACAAAAAATCCATGGCCAGATAGCTTCACTGGTGAATTCTACCAAACATCAGAAAAGAGTTAATACCAATTATTCTCACATTCTTCCAAAAATAAAAGAAGGAACACTTCTACACTCGTTTTATGAAGCCAGAATTACCTTGATATCAAAATCAGACAAGGAAACACAAGAAAAGAAAACTGTAGGCCAATATCCCTAATGAACAAAAATCTTGAACAAGTTATTAGCAAACCAAACTCAATAGTACACTAAAAGGATCATACACCATGATCAAGTGGGACTTATTCCAAGGATAGAAGGATGCTTCAACATCTGCAAATCAATCAATGTGTATACCACATTAACAAAATAAAGGATACAAATCATAAGATTGTCTTAATAGATGCAGAAAACAAAAAGCATTTGACAAAATTCAACATCCTTTCATAATAAAAGCTCTCAATAAACTGGGTAAAAAGGGAATGCCTCAACATAATGCGTCCACAGATAACATCATACTCAATGGTGAAAAGCTGAAAGTTTTTCCCTTGAGATCAGGAACAAGAGAATGATGGCTACTCTTTCTACTTTTCTTCAACATAGAGTCCTAGCCAGAGTCATTAGGAAAGAAAGAGATATAAAAGGGACCTAATTGGAAAAGAAGAAGTAAAACTGCCTTAATATGCAGATGACATGATATTATATATAGAAAACCCTTAAAGCTCCACCCAAAAACTGTTAAAACTAATCAACAAATTCAGTAAAGTTACAGGATACAAAATCAATATGCAAAATCAGCTGTGTTTCTATGTGGTAACAATGACCTATCAGAGAAGTTGAGAAAATAGTCACATTTACAACAGCAAGAAAAAGAATAAAATACATGAAAATAAACTTAACCAGAGGTAAAGAATCTGTACACTAAAAACTGTAAGATGTTAATGAAACTGAAGACACAAGTAAATGGAAAGAAATTCTGTGCTCATGGATTGAAAGAATTTATCTTGTTAAAATGTCCATTCTACCCAAAGTGATCTGCAGATTCAGTGCAATCCCTATTAAAATTCCAATGGCATTTTTCACAGAATTAGAAAAAAGAAATAAATTTGAATGGAACCACACAAGACTCCATCCAAATACCCAAAGCAATATTGAGAAAGGGGAACAAAGCTGGAAGTATCACACTCTAATTTCAAATAATATTATAAAGCTATAGTAATTAAAACAGAATGGTACTGGCATAAAATCAGACACATAGATAAAAACAGAATAGAAACAGAATAGAAAGCCCAGAAATAAACCCATGCATATATGGTTAATTAAAGTATGGCAAAGGAAGCAAGAATATACAATGGAGAAAGGATAGTCTTTTTAATATATGAAGCTGGGAAAACTGGACAGCTTCATGCAAAGGAATGAAACTGGATCCTTATCTTACACCATACATAAAAATCAAATTGAATAAATGAAAGACTTGAATATAAGACCTGATACCATAAAACTCCTAGAACAAAACACAGGGAGTAAGCTCCTTGACCTTAGTCTTGGCAATGATTTTTGGATTTGACATCAAAAACAAAGGCAACAAAAGCAAAAATAATCAAGTGAAATTACATCAAATGAAAAAGTTTTTGCATAGCAAAGAAAGCAATTGACAAAATGAAAAGGCAACCTATGGAATGGGAGAAAATATTTACCTACTATCTATGTGATAAAGGGTTAATATCTAAACTATATTAAAAGCTCATACAGCTCAGTTGCAACAAAGAGACAGACAATCCAATTTGAAAATGACCAGAGTAACTGAACAGATATTTTCCCAAAGAAGATATTCAAATAGCCAACTGGTACATGAAAAGACACTCAGCATCACTAATCATGAGAGAGATGCAAATCAAAACCACAAAGAGATATAATCACACACCTATCAGAATGGCTGTCATCAAACAGACATGTAACAAGTGTCAGCAAGGATATGGAGAAAAGGTAACTCTTGTACACTGTTGGTAGGAATGTAAACTGGTACAGCTACTGTAACAAACAGTATAGAGGTTTCTCACAAAGTTAAAAAAAAAACCTACCCCATCTCACATCTTGGTTTATCCCCAAGGGAAATGAAAACGGAATATTGAGAAGATATTTACATTCTTACACTCATTATAGCATTATTTACAATAGCCAAGATACGTAAACAACCTACTTGTCAACAGATGAAGAGATAAGATGTGGTATATATATATATATATATATATATATATACATACAACTGAATATTATTCAGCCATGAAAAAGAAGGAAATCCTGCCATTTGGGACAGTATGGGACACCTTGGAGGCATTATGCTAAACGAAATAAGTCAGACAGAGAAAGACAAATACCATATTATATCGTTTATATGTGAAATCTAAAAAAAACCTGAACTCATTGAAACAGATTAGAAAAGTTGTTTACCTGGGGTTAGGGGGTTGGGGGAAATGGGAAGATGTTGGTCAAAGAATATAACCTTCCAGTTGTAAGATGAATAAATTCTTGGGACCTAATGTACAACATGGTGATTGTAGTTAATAATATTGTATTATATGTTTGAAAGTTGCTAAGAGAATAGTTTTAAAATGTTCTTACCATGAGAAAGTAGTGGTAATTATGTGATGGGATGAAGGTGTTAGCTAATGCTATGATGGTTATCATTCTGCAACAAATAAGTATCAAATGAACACATTGTACATCTTACACTTAAAAATGTTATATATCAATTTTATCTCAATAAACCTGGAAGAAAATTTTTTCAAAATTAAAAAAACAAAAAATATTGTCATAGAACATCTAATCATGTTTGGTTCAGTGGCTTAGTGTGTGTATGAACATAATTTTGTATTTGAGATATTATTTTGGAAATGTAATATATGGTCAACTCTGTGCTAGTGAAACTGTTTATAATTTGTTATGGAATTAAGTTTCTGAATATTCTGAAATGTTACTTAGTACTGTAACTTCCGGGGACTCTGCTACCTTACCAAATTCTAATTTATCCTAGACAGTGGGATGAATCCTTTAACTATCATAGTTTTGAAATGAACTAGATACAAGGGATAGCTGGAAGGCTCAGTGGTTAAGCATCTGCCTTCGGCTCAGCCCATGATCCTGGAGTCCCGGGATTGAGTCCCACATCGGGCTCCCTTGCATGGAGCCTGCTTCTCCCTCTGCCTGTGTCTCTACCTCTCTCTCTCTCTCTCTCTCTCTCTCTCAATGTATCTCTCATGAATGAATGAATGAATGAATGAATGAATGAATAAATAAATAAATAAATAAATAAATAAAATCTTAAAAAAAAAAAAAAGAAATGAACTGATATAAATGAGGGCTTATACTACCACAAGTATAATGCTAGGAGTTTGGAGGAAAAAAATGTGAAGAATGACTATGTAACTTTTCCTGGTGATATCACCAAGAGTGACTAATGATACTATGGACACTTGTTGAATGTTCGAAGTAAAAGAGAGGTGAGAATAGTGACCAGGCATTGAGTTCTTCAGCCATCCTCAGCACCTGCTCCTCAGGATGCAACATCACATCCTTAATCTTCAGAAGCTGTGCTTACTGCTCAGGTGTTAGGACAACTTTGTTAGGTTCCTGGGAAGGTTTACTAAACCCAGTTCTGGGAAAGATCCCCTATGATCTCCTGCTTCATTAGATGACAATTTAGTCTTTTAAAAGTCCTCTATTTTAGCATATAATTGCCATGATAGAAAATTTTTTTCTGAATCCATCAGGAACACTTCCCTTTATCTATTTTGGCTTTCTAGTGTTCTGTCAAAGATGAGTAGAAGCACAAAGAGATATGGAAGTAGAAAAACATGTGTTTCCAATTCAACTGAAATTAGAAACTTTTAAAGACTGGGTTATTGTGGGAGAACACCAGGTGTCCCACAGGTCAGGAACATAGGCTAAACTTATTTTTAAACTATATGTTAGCTATAGTGTTAGAAAATGCTCAGAATATTTTCCTCAATCTCCAGACACTTTTGTAAGTGACAGTCCTATAAATACACCACAGTGTCCAAAAAGCCTGGAAACATCTAGAAGATAGTATATTCATTGTACGTTTTTCTGATTGTCAGGGTGGTGGAACTCATTTCTTTCATACTTCATGAGGGATGATTATTTTTTTTCCTGCTTTCTAGACAGGATGGCTCTTCCAATGAATCATAAAGATTTTGAAATAATAATAATAGTAACTATATGATAATAATAATAATAAGCATCAGCAGCAGAAAGCTCAAGTCAAAGTGGAAAATGAAGTTTTCTAGAGCCTCCTGTTCTCCACTGTGTGACCTTAAAATGAGCATCATTTCTCAAGCTTCTAAGACACCAAAGCACAGATGCATGGTGCATAAACAAATAAGTAGCCACATTAGTGGTGTCCTCTGGGGGTTTAAATCTTATTCTTGTGGCCCCAGGAAGCTGACCAAAGAGAAAAGGGAAGAAAGAAGTACAGGATATTTATCTTTACATTTTGGAAATGCTTTTGATCAGCAGAGCTGGAACAAGTTTCTGTGCTTTTGTGGGAACTACAAATGTTCCAGGGAAGGAAGCAAGATCAAGAGCAGTTTGCTCTTTCAGGGACTTCAAAGCCCATTCATCTAAAGATGTGGCCATTACCATTTTGGCTTCCTCGCTGTGCCTTGGATGGCCCTGTACTTTTCAAGAGGAGAGCCTTGCTGGGTTGGGGCCAGCTCAAACATATTCCTTGGAGTGCAGTGTTCCAGAAAATCTGCCCTTCCTGGCCTGTGCTCTGTGATTACAGTCTCAACCAGGAGTGCTCCTTGGACCTACTCGATGAGTCAGACACAGAGGTGAGTGGGACAGGGTGGCCGGACTACTCATTTCCTGCCTCTGTTCCTATTCCAGGTGTGGAGAATTGTAAACATAAGAACAAGGCTGCACCATCCCCACCAGGCTCCAGGTCTCTGATCTCAGCAGCCTGTCTCCTTGCTGAGACCAAGAAATGACCATACCTCACTTCCCCGTGCCTTACCTCCCCAAAAAAGAAAAAAAGAAGCACCAACCAAATGAGCAACAACAACAAAAAATGCCAATGCTGTGTGTTTCTCCAGTCCTATTATGACCACAGGTCCAGCATATGACTTGTCCTCTTCACTTGCAAGTCAGACCCTGGGAGTGAGATTTGTTCAGTGAGCTGGAGACTTCTTCTGGGCCCAACTTAAGATATGTAATAGCTTTCCAATGCAAAACAGAAACTGAAATCAAAAGAGAACATAAAAACTAGGGCAAGACCCTAGTACCACAGGCCCAATAATCCTGCTTCTATCATTGAGTGGCCCCATGATGCAGGGACCTCATCTGTCCAGTTCATGGTTGTATCCCCAGGTCCTAGTATGAAATCTAAACACACCTGTGGAATGAATGACTAAAGCAGGACCTTGGTGTCACCTATTTCATTATGTGATCTTGGATAAATTTCCTATTGTGTCAAGTTCTCAATTTCTCTCTTCTCAAACATTCAGCCCACCCACCCTTGTGAGTCACACAGAGAAATTCCATGAATGTTATTTCCAAGAGAATGCCTCTTCGATAGAGGTTATGTCTTGGAGCACCTCTGGCAGTATGTTCAGTAAGTGGGAGCTCTTCCTTTTCTCTTTTGAATTGGGTGTACTCTGGTTACCACATCACTCTGACAGTTGAGTTCACTTTTATGTGCTTCAGTAAGTGAAGATAATAATGCTGACATCCTGAATTTCCACCTCTGTCAAGTGAGGAGTAGGGGAAAGTTCATCTTTGAGGAAGGCCTTTTGTCACTCTATGATTTTATTCTCCTCCACTTTCTGGAATTGGTCTCAGAATAAAAAGTGAGAGAGATTGCACTGTACTGTGAACACACAGAAGTGACAGTGATACTGCATTTCTTTGGATGTTTAATAGCCCTCTCTATTTCCTCTGTTTTTAACTGACTTGGTAGTTGAAGCTTTCCTTTTGGATGATGAGCACATGGAATTTTACTCAAAGTAATTTTGAAAAGTCAAATGACAACAAACATAATTTGCATTTAAATATTTCTTTCAGAATTCTGGATGACATGGCTCTTTCAGATGGAAATCACTTTGCTAATAACAAAAAAAGCTTTGATAAAAATTTTTAATATCCTAAGGTTTAGATTCTAAGGCTCAGCTTCCAAAGTTGAGTGTTTTATGAACTACCTCAGCTCCAACTAATTGGGAAAGTGGCCCAGGAGTATTAAAGGAATCATAAAAAGGAGAACAGAAAGAAACATATTTCAAACTTATTGATGAATGGATAAAGAAGATGTGGTATATATATATATATATATACAATGGAATATTACTCAGCCATTAGAAACGACAAATACCCACCATTTGCTTCAACGTGGATGGAACTGGAGGGTATTATGCTGAGTGAAGTAAGTCAATCGGAGAAGGACAAACATTATATGGTCTCATTCATTTGGGGAATATAAAAAAATAGTGAAAGGGAATAAAGGGGAAAGGAGAGAAAATGAGTGGGAAATATCAGAGAGGGTGACGGAACGTGAGAGACTCCTAACTCTGAGAAATGAACAAGGAGTGGTGGAAGGGGAGGTGGGCGAGGGGATGGGGTGACTGGGTGACGAGCACTGAGCAGGGCACTTGACGGGATGAGCACTGGATGTAATGCTATATGTTGGCAAATCAAACTCCAATAAAAACATATAAAAAAAATAAAATCTGAAAGTGAAAAAAAGGTATTAGAAAGATGGAATTTGTAGAAAATTTCATTTTCAGAGCATCTTTTGTTTCAAAAATAAAATGATCTTTAAAAAAAACCAAACTTCTTAATTGATCGTCTTTCATTCCTTCAATCAACATCCCATTTATATCCAATGTATGTCAGAAATGATATTACGTATCTGGGATCAAGGTCCTCAGTATCCCAGGGTCCTTGGTGACACACAAAAGCAACCCTGAACGTGTTGACTGGATTTCAGTCTCTACTCCTGCCATTAACCAGATGATGACCTTGGACAAATCATTGTGGCTTTTGGGGCATCATCTATAAAACAGGGATGGATAAGGGATCCAGAGCTAATGCTGTTGGTTTTAAATTTATCTCAATTACAACGACAGAACATAACTAAAGGACAGTGTTTAGGTAATAGCAAACCATTCTAGAAGTCATAACCTTCTCTTTGTTGAAGTTCATTTCTTAGTGAACACAATATATACATTAAATTTTCATAAAAATAACATTATAAATCTATTAATTGTTTTTCTCATTTCTTATTCCTTTAGTAAACATTTATGTAATGCCCACTCTGTACCAAAAACTGTGTTGGGTATTTGAGATCAGTGATGAAACATACATTCTCTGCCTTGGAAAAGTTCACAACGCAGTAGTGGAGATAGAGAACGAAATACGAGTTTGGATGTCTAGCAATCTTTATAATCAACGAATATTTACTGAGCACCCTTTATGCTTGAGCTATGTCAGTGAAAAAATTGATAATGATTTCTGTTTTCATGGAGTTTATATTCAAGTGTGAAGATCAAACAATGGAGAATAAACATGAAAATAAATGCAGTGGTATGAGAGAAAGTGCAAAAATCATGGTGTATTGAAGAAGTAGAGCAGTTGAGAGAGAATTGGGGACACCTGTGGTGGGGTGGGGGCAGTGAATTCTTATTTTCAGAAGGATTTCCTGGTGAGCCTCACTGAAAAGCTAACACTGAAGTGAAGGCTTGAAGGAAGCAAGAGAATTAACTAACTATAGGAATATGTGGGGATAGGGCATTATAGGCAGAGAGAACTGCCAGTGAAAAAGCCCTGAGTTTGCAAACAAGGGTGGCTGGAGCAAAGGGAGAAACAGGGAGAGTAAAAGGTGATGACAGGAGAGCAAGAGGGACAGGGAGAGGGTGGATCAGGGAAGACCTCTGTGGGGCATTGCAAGGATTTTTTGACTTTTACTGTTGGGTGAAATGAGAGACCTCCCTAAGAAGTTGTGAACAGAGGAGTGACTTGCTCTAAGATTTAAAAGGGCACCCTGGCTGCCATGTAGGGAATGGATTTTGGAGGCTGGGATGGAGGAGGGAAAGATGAATCAATTGGAAAGCTTTTGGAGAAATGTAGCCTACAGAAGTTGGTGGCTTGGGCCAGGGTGGTAGCAGTGGAAACCAAATAAGTGAAGGTACTAGATAGGCAGATGCCCTGAGAGGTTCTAGGTGAAGGAAACAGACATGCACATTACATGTACATTTCATGTATAGAGGCTACAAAGAAAAAAAAAAAAAAGGCATGATGTGGCTGCAACTATCTCTTGCCAGAAGAACTTTGGAACAAATGCAGTGAGTACAAGCAGATGGCTGGAAGAGGACTTTTCCAATCCAGATGAGCAAAGACTTTTTTGCTGTTTACTATTGTGCTTAGTCCATTGTGTCAATATTTAAGTTAGAAAAATAGAGATACTATTTCAGAAAAAAAAAAACTAAAAAAAAAAAAAACCCTCTGCTTTCCTATAGATAACTAGGTTAGCCTTATTTTTCAAATGTATATATTTAGTTCATTTAGCATCTCAGTGTCCTCCCATAGTAAGGTATTTTCTTGTCCAATTCTCACATTACTAAGCGCTGTGGCACTGGTGGCTGGTCTAAGTTGCCTCTCTACTCTGTAGTTTCCCTCTGTTTTCCACCCTTCTACCCTCTTCAGAAGTGGAGAATGCCTGGTAATGTTGAACAAATTGAGAAGGCTAAAATAGCACTTTGTGGTCAAGTTGACGAAGCTGAACCAAATTGTAGAATCAAAGCCAGTAACTGAACAAGACAGACAAAAAAAGCAGATACTTTGTTTTATTTATCCAAATAAATATTTATCGAGGCCTTATTTCCTCACTTTTCTTTGCCACTTAAGACTGAGTCTGTGAAATGGAGGAAAAGATTTTGATTACATAAAACACCTTGCAAGGGCTCCCTAAAATCTAAGAACTCCCTTTATAGTAGCTACTGATGAGCGGGCAGATTTGTGTACTTGCATACTAAGGAGTAAAGAATGAACTAGAATAATAAGGTTAATGAATACGTGTGGTGAATAGAGATAAATACTAAGCCCAAGGGCAGTCAGAAGGGGGTAGGGAGGATGCTTATCTTATCTATCTTTAAGATTTAAGTGCATTATAGATACTATTTACAGATACCTGTGAAACTCATTTATATTTAGAGCAACAATATTCTTTTTTTTTTTTTTTTTTAACTGATTCTGTGATCCATTCTTATTTTCTGGAGACGTCAGTGGAAACTGATCTGGGGTTTTTAGATAAATGGTGATTTGATATTATATATAAAGTAGATATTTGTTGTTTCTATATGGAATGCACCCGTAGGAATACAAGGCACAGAATGAGTTTAATCTCTACCACTTATATACAGTCATTCTAATGGAAAGAGGTATTTGGTAGATGAAAAGGAGAAATTACTGACATAACATATTTCCACTAGTTTTGGCTCTCTCTGGGTAGAATGAGAAACAGATGTGCAAAATTCAGGCTGGTAATTTCTGTGCTTATTTTCAAGGCTAGTTTAGGAATTAGAATTTTGGGATAGGAACCAATGGTTCCTCTCTCAGTCCTTCCAGTGAGTTTTCAGGTCATTTGACTTCCAAGTAATCATCTATAATGGCGATGTGAGAACTGCCACTTATTCCAGTAACAGTATGATCTGAGCATACAAATTTTCATGTCTGCGGGGAGAAACCAACTGCAACAGACTACACAGATAAGAATGATGCCCTGATGGCATAGGACATGATTATTAGCGATTCAGGCAAGTGAAAGCATTTTATCACTATATTTTGGGCATCAAGGTTTTTTTTTTTTTTTGCGCTCTATATTACTTACCATTTATGATTTGGGGTAATGCTGAAGTCCTCAAAGCAGGATATCACATACACCTTCATAGAGAATACAAACCTAAAAATGTTGTGCTTTTTATGCTAGTAATGTATTGAAATGCCATGCTATCTTTACAAATACTTTACCATATTTAGAATCAAATGAAGAGGAAACAAAAGCCGCTTCAAAGACACCTTTGCCTATTCACTACAATATCAGAATGACTTCCATCAGCCTTCAATTTGTTTGCACTCAGGCTCCCAGAAAAAGTTTCATTTCATAACATCATTTGAGAAAACCTACCACTCTTCATGCCCACATGGAAATGTTCCTGTACAAGCAGAAGAAATAAACTCAAATGTCTGGAAATCACCATGGTCTGAGTATTTTTCCCTTTTTGGCCCTAATTACCCTCTGAGAAAACAGCAGCTTTTTTTTTTTTTCCCTCTCACCCACTGTGAAAGTTATGAGATTCTTTTGCTCAAATCACCCACAAGGAAGGCTTGGGAAGTTCACGTTCCTTAGAGAGTTGCCAATTCTGCTAAAGAAGATGAAATGCCCATATCTCACGTGTCATGCCCCACGGCCAGCAAGAGAGAGAACGAGTGTAGCGTGGCCACCGCAGGTCAGCCTAGCCTAGGGAGCCTTGCAATTTCACGTAGAGGGTCAGCCAAGGCATTCACTCAAAAATAAGAACATCGGGGCCATCACATGGCATCTTGGAACATCTGTGGGGGCCTGTCGGTGATTTCTGGGTCAGGGGCAGAGGTACCGGATTCCGCCTGCTTACCCCGCGGAAGATGATGAGTAAAGGCTCCTCGCTTACCTGTGAAGTTAATTTTCAGCAAATAGTCCTTGTACAACTTCTTCCCGTCCAGGATCTTCATCGCATCGCAGAGCTTGGTGGTGTTGGGACAGAGCGTGCGCTGCATTTTGTGCAGGGCGTGCGCCATGGCGTACACGGCGTTCACCACGAACATGATCTTCGACTCCTGCTCGTAGTTGCTGCTGTCTATGGCCAAGTGCCTGTCGCACGCGCGCCGGTGGCTCCGCTGGTTCTGCAGGCTGCACTGGAACTTCTGCTCCCAGAAGTCCCGGAACCAGGGGTTGCGGTGGTTGGTGTAGGGGTCGAGGCTCTGGAAGTAGCGGTCGAACTGGCGCACGGGGTGCGAGGCCAGCTCCAGCGTGATGGCGCCGTCGGCCACGTGCTCGCTGCCCTTGACGATGCTCTCCTGCGCGCCCCAGCCGTCGCTGGCCACCCAGGTGAACGAGGCGTTGGCGCGGCCCGCGGCGGCCAGCAGCTCGCGCGAGTCGTCGCTGCGCATGAAGAGGACCACGACGCGCGCGTTGGGCTTCTGCAGCAGCTCGCGGATCACGCTGTCGTAGGACTTGCGGATGTTGGAGCGCCCCACCTTCTCGGCCGTGGCGATGCAGATGCTGCGCTGGCGCGCTTCCTGCTCGAAGGCCTCGATGCCCGTCTCCCCGTAGTCGCCCTCCGACGCCACGGTGGACACGTAGGTCCAGTTGAAGAAACGCAGGATCTCGGCCATGGCCTTGGCCTGGTAGAAGTCGGGGGGCACGGTCCTGGCGAAGTAGTCATAGCGCGACTTGTCGCTGAGTTTGGCGCTGGTGGACGCGTAGCTGATCTGAGGGATCTGGAAGAGGCGGAGCAGGTTCGCCACCTGGCGGGGAGGAGAAAGCGACAGGGGCCCGTTTTAGCCGCCTGGAGGTGGTAGAGGGACGAGGAAAAGGAGTGATCCCACCCAGACTGTTCAGCCAGCCCCCCCTTTTCACCTCCGGGCGGCTGACGTTTGCTTAGCCCTTTGCCAGACACCCCCCTCCCCGCCCCCCGCCCCCCGCCCCCCGCCTGGACACTGGGGTTGGGATACGAGGGAGGAGGTTTCCAGCAGGTTCTCTGTGCTCTGGGAAAGGGTATCCGTGGACAAATGAGAAGGGGGGCCTGCCTGTCTCCTAGGCTTTTTTTTTTTTTGCTAGGCCTCGCAGGCTGCAATCCATCCTGTTCAGGTGTCTTCCCTGCGGTCAAGTTTCTGCAGCCTACCACAGCTCAGTCAGGCAGTGAGCTACAGGGAATCGGCCACACTGGCTTTTAGACAACTTGGCTGCGGTTGTATAGAGAGAGCCTGGGTGTTGTCTGATTCTCACTTCCCCCTCTTTTGCTAAAAATGGCCATCTCTGAAAGAGTTTAATTTGGGAACCTTATGCCACATGGACAGTCCAAATTAGACATTTATTATCTAGGTTAAGAAAAAAAAAATCAATTCTTTTTGGTCCACTCCAAATTGTAGGCATATGCTTTTCTAGACTTCCAAAAAGCTTGACCGACATTTTCTTTGCTTTCCTTTTCCTTTTAAAATGTTGTTTCTGTTTGGACCATGTGGAAGGAAAGCACACAAATGCTATTCTGGTGGTATTTTTGATTAAAAAGCAAATAAGGAAGCATTAAAAACCTTATCAAGAAAGAACCATCTACTTCAAGATTTTAAAGCTTGAAAAAAGACTTAAAATTTGTTATGATTCACCTAATCAGTAATATTTCACCGTTCTTATTTATTGCAGAATAAAAAAAGGAAAATAACACTAGCTTATCAAGGGGCATTTTATGCATGGAGGATTTGCATGAGTATATATCTCAAAATATCTGCACCCATTATATGCATATCTAATAATAAGTTTAATTTTTCCTGGATACTTCACATATTCTGAACACTTCTATCTCTGTACTGACTTCCCGTAAGTTACGTAACATACGAATTGTATTTTAATCAGAAACAACATTGAATATTCTGGTATACTCTATGAGTACTTTGAAATTTTCCTTCTGGAAATTGTGGTTTCAGGCTTACATTTGACATGTAGGAAGCACAGCTTGAAATAGGCAGCTGTTAGCAAAGAGCACAAGTAACCTAAAACAACTGACATCTGAGTCCAGATTAATCATCATTTCATCTGGCAAAGGAAACCAACAGCCAAGTTCATACACAGCCACACAGCATGTTCTTGGAGATCTGGCCTGCTATTAAAACCAACACTTGATATAGCCCAAAGCTATCAAAAATGTTTTCTATATCTTTTCAAACCCTGGTACTTCTCACTTAACTACAAATAAGAACAGCTAGAAAATCTGGCACTGGCCATGCAAAACAAAGCAAATTTAAGAACCAAATCTTTCTTGCATTTGGTAAAAAATAATAATAATAATAATAATAATAATCTAGGATATGGATGAATTTGGGAAAATAGAGGTAAGCGGCTGAGAGGCTGGGTGGCTGAAGACTAGTATGCCATTTATTTCTTCTTTTATCAGGACCAGGATACCCTGAATAAAATGACCTGCATTGACTCATTTGAACACGGAAGTATTGCTTGTTTGTTCAGCCTGATTGATGTGGGAATAAGCATGTACTGTCATTACTTCTAGACTGATTACCTGGCTTCCTTCGGATTTCTGTACCATGGTGGCAGACTGGCAATAAGAGAGAGCCCTGTCTGTGCATAGGCTTGGCTTGGTAATGGTGTTTCCGGGTAGCACTGGAGAAGCTATCTCCTCTTGATGCTACAGTTTATGCTCATCTTCAAGTTACATTCAGCAAGACCTTAACCCCTCAGGGAGGCAGGGAATGAAAGGACCTAAAAAATGCCCAGAGATATTATTTTCTGGCAGCTAGGAGCCAAGAAAGTGCCAAAACTTTCTTCTCCCAGAGGGGCAGAAGTAATGAGGAGCTGCTTAAGAAAAGAGTTCTTGTCCGTTGACTGATAGGATCCTGTGGCTTCACGTCCACCTCTCCAGGATATCTGGAAACAATTTTTAGACAAGGCAGGCTGTACAATGGAATGAACTATGTATAGAATATCGTCAGTGTGAAAAGGATTCCCTGCACTGGGAAGGGCCACGATTAGCTGTGGCATGTTTGGGAGTTTGGTGGGCTAGAATAAAACTGTGATTATTACAGTTATTATAATTATTCACAGTGTGTGGCTATGAATCTGAAAGGGGAAGAGCAGAAAGATATCCGGGTGGGAAGAACAGGGGAGAAGAACAGAAGCGATGTTGTGGCATACACCATGGATTGTCTAGCTGTTGTTGGTAGGAGCTTTCTTATTAACATAAAGCTTGAAACTAGGGTTGGGGGATATCCAGATAGTTGTCAGCTGGATGTTTCCTATCTCATTTGTCTAGAAAGTGGGCATCTGAAGCATTCCTGACTTGCTTTACTGGCCATATGGTTTCTCTGAGAAAGCATGAAGGAATAAGGGGAACTCCTACACTGGACATCATTTTAAAAGTAAAAGAAGAACCATTTTGGGATGGGGAAGTAATGTGAAATTTTGGAAGAAAATTATCCAATTATATTATTAGCAGGAGTGGAGGAAGGAGAGTGAGGATCAAGCTATATATATTTTAGCAAAAAATGGTTTAAAAGTAGAGGTACACTCCTCATGGACAGAGACTAAAAAGGTACATAGCTTAAGAGAGAGAGAAATACTTAAAAAATAACTCCTACAATATAGAATAGATTCAGTAGAGCATGAAAGACAAGATCTCCAGACAACTCACTGGGTTGCTAGCCTACATGGGGACATTTGAGTGATAACAGAACTAGTGACAAGGGATGGTTGTTAGAGGCATGCCAGGTCCTCGGGCATGCCCACGGACAGCATAAAAGATGGGAATGAACCTGAGAGAAGGTTCTGTGTAAAACTAATGCACAGTATGTGAAAATGGAGGAAAGTGATTGCTTTTGAATTCATTTTGAATTTAAATTATGTTTCAGGAGAAGATTTGGTGAGAAGAATCATTGGCTAGTGAAGGTGATTCCAGATGGTGAAAGGAAAGATCATGTCCAGTCCCTCTGGCTTCTTCCTTTCTGCCAGTGAGAATGTTCTCTAACCTGGAGATGGTGATACAATTATTTGAAAACGTTCTCTCACATCAATGTGTGAGAGAAGACCAAACACAAACCCGTAATCATGTTATTTGAGTTTGCTTCCATTTCTGAGTTCTGGAAGAAATAGCAGATTAATCTATGGAATCACCATTAGTAATCTCTGAGAAATCAATAATGGGAGGACTGTCAGAGAGTGAAAAGGGAGGAGGAAGGGCAAATTCAGGAAATGTAAATTAAGAGTTGAATAAATCAATATGCAGGATGTATTTCGGTAACTCTACAATAGAGTTTTATTATTATTATTATTATTAGAGAGCATGCAAATGCTTAGAAAGGTACAGCACTGATTCACTAAGAATGAATTTCACTAGAGAACATCTCAGCGTTAGTAGAACTATTTAGGGAAGAATTGTAGCCCTGGAGGACCTTGACTTCAACAAGGCATTAGTAATATTACTTGGAGTCTTGTGGAAAAAGGAAACTGATAGGAATTGGGTGAGAAAATTGAATGTATTCAAAGAGAACAGTTAGGAACAAAGTCTATGAGGTCGTCAAGTAAGATTAAATTTTTATCAGCGACCTTGCAAAAAAAAAGTAAATAAGCCACATGATCTTTATGTTTTAGAGCTGGAAGGAACCATGAAAATGATCTAAGCCTTTTGTTTTATAGACGAGGAAGCTGAACCTCACAGGGTGAAGTGACTTTCCAGAATTTACACAAAATAAACAGAAAAGCTGAGAGCCTAATCTCTTGATTTCTCCATAGGACTAGACACCCTCCCTGGTAATAAGAGCATAGGGAGAGACATGAATTTATAGATTGAAGTTAAAATGACAAAAGTGAACAAAGAAAAAGACTAGGGGAAATGAGGTTACAAATGCAAAGCTGAGCATTGCAGTTCAGCACCAGAAATCCAAGGGGAGCTAAAATCAAAGATGGATTATTGAAGGTTTCACTCCCTTTAGACATCAGTTCACAATTCCTCAACAGTGAATAGGGAGGAACTATCCCACAGTCTCTATTCTTTGAGTTACTATTGACAGACTACCCTTTTTGGGAAGCCTTTTAAGGATCCCTTGTGCTTTTAATAGTCCTAATATTTTTGTGCCAGCTAGAGTTCTAGCTGTTGTAGATGTATTTTCTGCTTTAATTCCCATAGCAATGTTATGCAGTAGATACTACCATTAGCCTGTTGTATAGGTTGAGGAAGTGAGGCACGGAGTGCCTCAAGATCTTGCTAAAGAGCCCAAAGTGATAGGATTTGGCACTGTGTTCACCTTCCCAGACTCAATCTGTTCTGCAGTCCAAGCTCTGAACCTCTCCCATATGCAATTCTTCTCACTTATACTATGGGCATGATATATTTCAAGTTATAACGTTTGTCTTTTTATAATTTCTGATAGCATAAGCTCCTTGATGTAAGGGCCATGAGTAATCACTCCTTGTTATCAAAAGTATATATATGTTTTTTTATTGTTCAATCTGTATTTTCCAGTGACTCTGTAAACATTTGTTTTCTGATTGGCCATCTTCAGAGATAACAGCAGTTGTCTGAGAATCCACTGGGAAATTTTAACTGTGAGTTTGAAAGCTTCAAGCTATAAATATCATGATCATGTTTGGCTTCATGATTTACGTGAGAAATGCACTGACCTTATGGCAGAGCCTGTTATTTCCTAGGGCTGGAGAGGCTGCACACAGATTTAACAGAACCCATTCCCCTATGTAGCACAGATTATAGTTTGATATTCAGTACTCACACACCTTGGAGTATCCATTTTCTGAATGGTTTGAATTTATGCAGGACTAGCCATTGCCATGTTTTCATTGTAACCTATATAAGTCACAAATATATCAACCCTGTTGGCTTGAGTAGAAACATTTAGAATGCTGGGCATGGCCAGGTACTATTACGCACTTTAGCAGATGACATGGTCTAAAATTAAGACTTCTTGTATTAATCTCATTTTTGTAGCTGCAAGCTGGAGTTATTTTAGGATGGGCATGAGCTGCAATAGTTGTCCAACAAACCAGTGTTACGTGTGTTGACCACCTGCCACCATTTCCTCATTCTTATACCCTCCAGAGGAACTCAGTTCCATGTAATCCCTCCAATGTGTTATGTTTCCTGTCTATGCATTAAGTTCACTGTATACGATGTTCTCAAGTCTGCATGCTGTTGCACATGCTGTTCCTTCTGCTTAAAATGACCTTTACCACTTGTCTGCTCAGTGCCCTGGGAAACCTTTCTTGATGCCTCACTTGAAGCTGAGTTGTGCCCATTATCTGAGACTCTTGAGCTTCTTGATGTATTTTCCCCATGGTGTCAATCAAAGTATAATAATAATTTCTATTTGCTAATTCCTCTACTGGAACAAGAACTCTTAAGGACAGGGGATGTGTATTGTTAATTTCTGTTTCCTCCGTGCCTTGCAGAGTAGAGAGATGTTCCATAATGTTTGCTAAATGAATGAATTGATTAATGAGTGGGTAGTTTGCTGCTGTCCCATGTAATCTTTTCTATTACAAGGATAGATTTCTGTGGGGAAAAAATAGCTAGCCATTAGCAGGCAATGTAAAGATACTCTCAAACACTGTTGATAAACAATTTGGTGTGCAATGTGGATCCTTCGCTAATTATATTCAGTTCTCCACTAAAATGAGGTGACACACAAGACATGGAATTGGCTTAGACATTAAGGAATCTGGAGCAAAGAATTTCATACTATTAAAACTGATGTCTTCAAATTATCTCTGTGTCATTAATAAGGAGTACACAAAAGGGAGTCAGTATGATCAACTGGCCATGAAGCCAATGCCTTTTAGGCTAGAAAACTGTCTTTTTATTCAAAGGAAGGAAAACAAGGGGCCTTATCCATGAAATCTAGTTCTCGAATAACATAGACCTTAAGTAGGAGTCATATAAATGTATATCTAGTGCAGGCTTCACCAAATGAACTGATAGTAAGGTCTGCTGGTAAGGTAAAGGTTTTCTGGAGACAAATGCACCGTGTACAGGATACAATACATATGCAGCCAGACACTCAGCACTATCATCATTTGCTCTCGTTTTCTTTCTTGGGAATGTCTAAAGCTTTCCCTTTCCAATAATATCTGATTGTGGACTGATTCTACTGTAGGCATCAAAATCATCCTTATGCACTTTTGGGAATTTTAAAGACCAATTTATTTGGAAGTTTTACTTCTCCTGACACTTTTTATCAAGTCAGGAGGACTCTTCTTTTTAGGACTCCAGGTGTCATGCTTCATTTCAATGATGTTCTGATCATGAGATCAAAAGGGTATGAACTGTGGGAAAGAGCTCAGATAATCTGTTCTTTGATGTTGTGAAAAGGGAATATGAATTCGAAATTTCAGGTACCTGTGATCCTCCACATCAGTCCTGCGGCCACCCTTCCCATTCAGGATATCCATGTTGCACCCATTTCAAACACGAGCTTTGTGCCTTCTGTGATGGCATAATGCCAAATACTTTATTCAACAGAAGACAGAAAAGGAGTGTGCGAGTTTAGAGTCTAGTAGAAATAGATTTCCTACTCGAGTGATTGTTCATTCACAAGGATGCTTTTCAGCGCTTTCATTGTCATTGGCATCTGAGACTATGCTAATACATGAACAGGAACAACAATGACTGATTTTTATGTGGAACTGTACTTACCTACAAGAGTTCCAGATGGTGAGAGGCATCAAATTTTTGCTTTCCAAGAGAAGTGCTATCTATAGCGCTGAAGTATATACATTTGAAAAATAACTCCTGTGGCTGTCCTGGGAATTAGAAGCTCAATAATAGCCTCCATGGGTTTGCCTTTGCATTCTTTGCTGCTCCTATCTCTTTGGGGCTGTTTTCTAAGAATAAGTCTATAACTTTAATTGTTTTATCACACATACAGTGCCGAAAGCTTTGTTTCATTCTTTTAATTAAACGATTATATATAAGCCTGGAAGAGAAACACTGAGTGCTGCACTTTGAACCATCTGCTGCCTTATAACACATGTTATTACATAAAGCAGGTTTTAAAAGTTGTGCTGGTAAGAAACCTCAGTGACCCTTCTATTTCAAATGATAAAGTTGCACGGTTAGCTGTACAAAATCCCGGATTGGCTTGTATTTTAAACTGCAACTGGAGGTGGTATATAGTTGAGAAACTGCCTGAGGAATTCAAGCTGTTCACATCACATGAGTTATCTGCCCATAAAGGATGCCAATCATATTGTTATTGTGGAAAGGATTAGTCATTTTTTTTTTTTTGGACCACACTACCTGCAGCACATCTGGGAACATTTTGCATGAAAACAGTTGATTGCAGCCCATGTCTGAAGGCCAGAGATTAATCTGGATTTAGGAAATCACATAATAGAGTGCAGCAAATGCCAGTTTACTCAGTAATCTGCAAAAGTCACTAACTCTTACATGCTGTAGCCCCAAAACACCAAAGATTCATATTGCCTTTCCTATTCAACAGCATGACTCAGTTCCAATGATTTTGTATTGGCGGTCCAGACAAAGGATTCCTTATTCATGGCAAAAACTTACAAAAATGGAGGCACAGTGCCTGGGAGAAACCAACTCATCCCTGGGATGCATGCCCTGCACATTCAACCCTATTAAGTGATGGCAAATGTTTCAAGATGCTTTGCCATTCTGACCACTTGGCAAGGAAATCTGGTCTATATTTGGAATATAATTTTTGAAAGTGTTGCTTCTATTGTATTCTCCCCTGTGTGGCAGTTCCCTCTGTTGGAAGGTAAAGTCAGAGCTGGCAAGAATCAGGACTTTGTCACTAGTAACAGAGGGATTTCCATAATATACCAGGTGGTTATGTCAAAAATAGCATCACCACAATTTTAGTGTCCAAAGTCCCACTGATATACTGCCTGGAGTATCAATGTTTGCTTAGAGCTTAACTCCAAGTGTTTTTGCAACACTGTTCTTTAAATTTCTGAAGTCCATTAATTAGAAAAATGCTCTGTAAGTTTTTAACTGCATTTTTCATAGACCACTAAAAGCACTTCTACTACATTAAATCAATGAAATTTCATTATTATAAACTGCTAAGTGTTGGCTCCTTCCATACTGAAATACTGAGCCTTGTATATATATTGATCCATTTAAAAGGCACATGTTTAACAGTATTTGAAAAGAGAACTTTGTGTTGTTAAAGCAAAATCATATCTCAGATTTAGCTAAAGGAGTCCCATTTCAATTAGCTTGTCAATTTATCTATCTCATAGTATAAACCCTTGCTGATATGTCAGGAATGTCTGCATTCTTTGCTTTTCATCCTATGACCTCCATCATAGACATGTGGCCGCAATAGGAGCTGGTTCTCAGCCATGGGCTATTCTGTTGCCCAGTGGACAGTGGTCCTGATGGCACTTGTTTTTCACAAGAGTAGTTTCCAAATAAACACATGACAGAAGGGGAATTAATTAAGGAGTAAATTAACCCTAAAGCAAAGGGAAAAAAACAGTGCATCTTAGATAATTACCTCTGGTGAGAAATTTCTACAATGTAACAATGTTAACAAAAACATTTCAAAATTGCTGTTGCCTTCTTCCCTATGATAAAGTCCTTGAACAACATTGTCCTTTTTTTTTTTTTTGGAGGAGAGGAAGCAGGAGCAATGAGGGGAGATTTCAAAACAATTGACTTTGTGAGATTGCTTTAGAATGAAAAGTCTGGAAAGGAAATAAATAAAAGATTCTATCTGAGATAACATTTGAGTTGGAGTTTTCTGAAGCTTAGGCTATGTGATGGGATGATCAGCATAGCAGTGTGGGAGGCAAGCTATAGGGATCCTAATGTTAATTCTGCTACTTGCAAAAACGGTAGAGACTTGAACTAGGTACCTGACCTTTATGACCCTCAGTTCCTCCAAGAATTGTTTCTCTTAGACTGGAGATGTTAAAAGTTAAAAAAAAAAAAAGCTAAAAATATTATATAATTGTATTATCAGTAATAACATGTACTAAAATCTAAATGTTAAATGCTTATTATGTGTGAAACACTATTTTTGTGGGTTTTATGTATTTTCTCATTTAATTCCTACCAGTAAGAGAGTACTACCAATCTCTCCATCGTAGACATGAGGAAAAAGGCAATGAAAGCTTAAATAAATCCTAGTCAGCCCACATGCAGAGTTTTAAATCAGTGAGCTGAAATTTTTCAAGAAAGGTATGCTAAAAATGTATAGTTGTAGCATGTCTGTACTATGATCACTGTATCTGCAATATTGAACTTACTAAATGCAACTATCATCTTTAATTTTCTGGTGAAAGACCCATAAAGATGGATTTGTGAATGGATCTCTAGAGCTGTCACTGCTTTTCATGAGGACAGGGTGATGTTTCCTTTTCTTTTGCATTAAGTATGTGCACAGTATGTGACATACTTGGCACTCTGATGACTCTTTATGCAGAGAGACTGTGTAGAGCTAGATTGGACTACAGACGTGATCCTGACTGTATCTGGGATGGCCCTGGGTGCCCAGCTTTGTTACCTTGGACAGTTGTCTCTGGAATAGTCAGTCTAAGGACAAATGAAATAGAAACCCTAGAGCTGCTCTCAAATTGAGGCATCTTTTGTGGCACGTGTGTAGGCAATGTAGGAGTGAGAAGTGGGGACACTTTTGTCCCACATGCTCAGTTTCCTGCATCATTTTTCTTTTGCATCAAAACCAGATTTCCCACTGTAGGAAAATGCTTATTTTAAGTTTATGAGCATCTAGACTAATCTAGAATAGGTGGGTCATAGCTATGACCCACAAATCCAAGATGTGTTTAGGGATCTTCAACCTTCTCGATATGTAGCAGGTTATCATCCTGTTAATTCTTTCAATTCATTAAAAACAATAACAACAACAACAACTACTACTACATTTATTCTTACCCTGGTAGAGACATTATCCTAAGTGCCCTCTGTACAAAGGCAAAAGGTGGTTTATAGTTTCATAGAAGAATAGATACACAAATAAACTATTATAGTAGCAGAAGTGAGTATTTATGTAGTGGAAACGTGGGAAGCGTTTCTCAAGAAGGGTAGGGTTGGAACTGAGAACTGAAGGTAGATAGGGTTTGGCAAGGCCTATAGACAGCTAAAGAACATTACATTCCAGGTGGAAGAAACACTGTGTTCTCACTTTCATGAGAGAATATGCAGATCATATCTGAGAGACTATGAGAAAGCAGCTTTCCAGGGAGCCTTCAGAGGCAGGCTTTCTGTTTACACTGATCTGAATGTCTTTTTCCTGTTAACGTCCATTCCTTTCTGTTCATTTTGTTATTCTCTCTAGTCTCCTAGTGCTTAGGATGTCGGTGATACTCAGGTGCTTTTCTTGTACCTGTTTTATATATGGATTTGATATTTCCTAATTTGCTTAAACAGGTCTCAGGGACTCATAAGATGTCTGTTTTTAAATTTTATTTTATATTCTCTCCCCAGACAGACTCTACACAATCATGTTCTTGATGTTCCTGAAATATAAATGCTTGATAGATACTTATTTTCTGATGAAAAATGATTTTATGAGAGCCCTAGTTGTAATATGTCAGTAATTGAGATTCTCGATTCACCAAATTCATAAAAATACTACCTTAATCAAGTGAAGTAACAACTAGCTGGGCTTTTTCAAAGTGATCCTGACAGAAAGAGTCTATTATTTATTTTGCTCCACGTTTTAGATACTACTTCCCTTGTAATCCCTTCTATCCCAATAGTAGAGTATTTTCCTTGTGTAACACATAAAATTAAGAAATGCCTTTAAATGCCATATAGTTCAAATACCAATATATTGCTTCAATCTCCTCAAAAATGGGTCATTTTTCCTTGAATAACTCCAATGACAGAAGACTCACTTCCTCATGCCCCCCCCTGCTCTTTCATTTCTAGGACATCTCCCTTACATTGGCCCTCAGTGTGCCTTGTTCTAGGTCAGTGATTGCCAGTGGGGAAGGACCATAACTTTGTGATTTGGCAAGGCATGGAAACATTTTTGGATGTCACAACTTCATGACTTCAGGTACCGCTGGCATGCAGTCTAGTGGGTGGAGGCCGATGATGCCACAAACCCTCCCACAAAGCACAGGGGCAGCTCCAGCCCAATAGTGCTAACGTTGAGAAACTCTACTCTAGATTCATCTTACATATCCATGGAAAAAGTATAAATTTTTCCATCTAGCAGTCTGTCTGATACTTGGACATAGCTAACTGCATGTTATAATAAGACTAGCAATTCATGTATGACTCTTCCCAAAGCATTTAAATTTAAAGGAGGAATGAAGCATTGAGGGAGGGTAATGCTTCATGCAAACTGACCCATGGTCGACCTCTTTTGCACTGTGGACTTGGATGGAGGAATAATAGAGTGGTGTCTGATTGTGCTGTTCCCCTTGTCCCATCTAGAAACCTACTTACTGTTATGCTTACTGCAGGGGATTTAGTGTAAGGAGTTGTTCTTGTCAGAGACATGATGTGAGCAATGCATGGCATATCCAAATCCATGTCATGATAAATAAGAATGTTATAATGACCCTCTCCCAGGGTAAGAGAGGTCCTCAGATGTGGATATTACTAAAAATTCTGTAAAAGCATCTAACCATACCAGGCATGAGAAAGGAGTAGTGAGATACTCTCAAGGCTCTCTTCTCCCTTTCTATGAGTTCACCTTGTAGATGCCATCTAACCCATGTCCCAATTTGTTGCTGAGGTCAGTTTAACACTCAGGGACACAGCAACTGGGTCAATTTATACTTATACTTTCAGTTAAAATGTGTTCCACACCGCAAGAAAAGCTGAAGAAATGATACAGCCTCTGAAAAGGAGTGAGGAACATTTTGGGGAAGGATTCAAGGGACATTTTTGAATGGACAATTGAGGAGCTCTAACTACAGTCTGTTTAAAAAAGCACAAGCATAAACAATGCTTCAAAATAAGTACCATGTAGACAATTGCTGCGCTAAAGCAACCAACCTGATCCTCTTCTTGAATAAATACTATTTTCCCTCAAAGTGGGTGGATTGCAGGCTTGTAGAGAAGAGCAGAATCATCTTTAAAATGCTTTGAAAAGAAACTGATTCACCAGAGGGGGTGAATAGACCCCATGTGTATTTGCTAATAAAGAAGGATTTTTGATGCTAGCTTTCATTGATTATCCAGTTAAGAAATCAATACTGTTGTTTTATAAAAAGGACAACCACAGAGTAGTTTGCACTACTTAGTAAGAGCATTGGGAAAATAATTATTAAGATCTTCATCCATGGTGATACAGTTTAACTCAGCAAATCATTAAGAATTTCCCCTTTCAGGCAGTTTTCATTCTCTATAAACAATGCCTACTGTATGAGCTAACACAGCAAGGGGCATCTCCACTGCTGACTTCCAGAAAGTTCTTTTCTGTGAGGAGATAATGAAAGAAGAGGAAGCTGGAGAGAAAGCATCTCCTGGAGCAATCCCACCAATGAAGTAATCTAGGCTCACCTGGGGAGATTATTACCATTCTCTAAAATTCTCTCTCACCAGGCAATTTTGTGACAGAAAACTCTGTGATCTGGTTTGGGACTGGGAACTACACTTAGATGATAGGAATTTTTAACTGTGTGGTGGATTCATGTTAGTACATTTCTTCCATGGCTTCACCCTCTTTTTTCCTTCTGCTCGGTTCAAGCAAAGTACTTCCTAGTAAATATTCAGGAAGTCGAAAGTACTTAAAATTGGATTTGGCGTATTGACTGATGTGAATGAATCTTTGTGGCCACTAGCTACATGCTGTCACTATAGTTACAACATCGGGGCCTGTGATGAGAATCAGTCCAAGAGCAGTAGTTGAGTATGAGGGGTACCCTGAAAAAGCCACTCTCCTAAAATATTTTCTCTGTTAGTGTATAAGAGTGCTTTCAGTTCACCATCAGAAATGTATTGCTTTGGAATTCCTTTGACTACTTGTTTTAAAATTCTTATTAAAAGGCTTGTTTCAAATAGAGAACACACTTTAATTCTTAGCTCTGTAGCTAAGAGCTTCCTCAAACCTTTCTTCTTTCACGATACCTAGCTGAAAGCAAGGCCCTTTGAGGAAGGGTCTCTTGGACCCTTGGAAGAGTGTGTGGAGTTAAGTGTATGGACAAATTGCTCTACCTTCTAGCTTACCTTGGCTGGGACCAGCATGTGTGTGATCTAGTCAGAGCCTTAGCACTCATGACACCAGGAGGTGTCCTGTGGAGGAGGAAGTGAAGCCCTCTCTGCACTTCCTCTCCAGCTCACCCCCTTCCTCACGTCAAGGCTTTTCCCTTGGCACACAGACATCTGCCACAATATTCTAATTGGTTTCCTGAGATTCAGCATCTCATTCATGATGCTGAATGTAGCCTACATGATCCATGTAGCCTTTCTCCAACGCAACTGTCATTCTATCAGTCTTCCTCAGAACCTTTCTAAATTTCGTTTCTGACCTTGTGAGCCACATAAACATATTCTGAATTGTAGTTACTGTTACTTCATAGAAGTATTGTACCTGGAGCCAGATTTTAAGTTCCGTGAGGCCAAGGCTGTGTTCACTCTTATGTTAGTCACCGTGCAGAACGCACAGAAGGCAGTGACTTGCTGTTGAGGTACATGGGGCTTCAACAATGTTTTGGCCACTGGGAGGGCCTCGGAGTTGGTTTTAGGTATGGCTCTTCCACTGACATTTTCCTGTTATTGTGGGGACATGATAGTTACTATTTATTGTATCTGTTAGTGTTTTGGTGAGCCGTTTCCCATAGATACGTTTAATGTATCCTCTGAACAACCTGACAAGATACATGCTATTTTGCTTATTTTACAGGTAGGTTAGTCAATGATGGGGATGGAATTAAAATCCAAATCTTTCTGGTAAAAAATTGATATCCTTTTCATTATAGCATAATACTTTTGGCTTCCGTATTTATACTATGGAGACAAAAACCATATCAGCATTTGTGACTTTATTGTAATATTGTCCAAATGAATGAAATAATAAGCCAGGTCCTTTGAAGATTAAGAAGTAGCTTCTTCCTTGTGAACTTGTACAGGATTTTAATAGCCCATGTTTTTTTCCCCTAAAACAATCTGCCCTAAAAAAAAAAAATAAAAAATAAAAAAAATAAAAAAAACAATCTGCCCTTTTTGAGGATATACTCAGATAGTAAATAAGTAAAATTAGATTTAAAAAATCTATGTGCCTGGCATAGTTTGTTAATTACTTTGGATAAATAGGTATTTACACATCTGCTATAGAATGTTATTTACTGCACTGGGAGAAACTAAGACCAGAAAAGTATATGTGTAATCCCTTACCAGTGGTAATATCGGGTATAACATAAATATTTATAAAATTATTGACATTCATCTGGTGAAATTATTGTTGAAAGATGACAGATACATATTTTTAATTCTCTCTTCTCAAATAGCAAATCCCATCTCTCCTGATCCAAGTATAGAAATAGCGGCAAAATTAACATAATATGCTTTGAGATGTGCAATATTTTCTATTCACCTAATGAAGTCAAAGGATGTTTATGGAAAACCAATTATCCTAATTACTCATAATATGAGGGTGTGTTCTGAAGAAGGAAAGAATTTGAAGTACCTCATTTAGAACAGCAAAGAATCTTAAATGCAAGAATCTGGGAGATAGAAATAAGATTATTCCAAGGCAAATAGAGCCAATTAAGTGGTTTGTGACATATAAAGACAACATGAATGTAATATGACTTCCTTTAGTGCTTGGGGCTTTGAATGTAGTAATCTGGTAGGAAACAAAAAATATTGAACTACAGCTAACACATAGAAATCATATGGGATGGTTGAAAGAGCACAAAAGTACACAAGATCTGAGTTCTAATGCTTGAGCTACCTACCAATGGGTGTTGTCATGAAACTAGTCTTTCTGGGGCTTGGGAAAATGACAAGGTTGAGTTAGACAATTTTCTCAGCTCTTTTCTGTCTCTAAAATTCCATGGCCCTGTAAGTGAGTATTGCTAGAGTTTGAATAATACGTTCCTTCTTTTCCCAACAAAATTATGAGAGCCAATTGTCAGCTTTTTATCTAGCTTGTTACATGATGAATTGCTTCCTTTTTTTTCTTATGGTAGTAATTAAGTGGCTTTTTTGTGTACATTTTCAGATTTACACCATGAGAAATTGTTTATGATTTATCTCTGAACAAAATGACGCCTTAGTAAAAATTAGTGTAAAAAAATAGTTTCAATGTTGTTTCTTCCTGTAGTTTATTGTGTAGATGGCTTCAAATCATCATGCCACCTTATATCCACATCCTTTGTGATGTAACTTTGTAGCACTTGTCCTATGGGCAGGACACATTCCTCTGCCCCTTGATTCTGGGCTGAGCCTTGTCAGTTGCTTTGGTAAATGGGATACTAGCAGATATGCCATCAGCAGAAGCCTGGAAGGGGCCTGTGTAGTTAAGTCTGCATTCCCTTGCACCTCTGCCATCTCTCTGAGAACACATTTGAGCAAGCCCACTGATTCCAGGTGGAGGATAAGGGACAACCGGAAGTAGAACCTGAACCCAGCCTTGATCAGCTCACTCCAGCTGATCTTCAGAATTATAAACTATAATAATAAATAGTTATTGTTTCAAGTCATTAAATTTTGGGGTAGTTTGTTATGCTATAGTAGCTATCTGATACACTTCTAAACAATTTTCATTGCCAGAGAAAGGTTCGGTTTGCAATACTGTATTATCAAATACCCATAGACATCATCAATTATATTGTTAATATCATCCATTAATGAAATTATTAGAACATTTTCTTTTTGTTTCCCTGGGACATAAAACCAAAGAGACACAGCATTTTAGTAATAGTACTGGCCCATCTTACCTGTATGGAAACACTGCTGTATGAGCCGCCAATGACCCCTGCAATGAGCAGTGGAATATTTTCTTGAATGGCATAGGATCCATCAGGACACATATATTCAGCTTCATCCACTTTAGTCAAAGATGCCCTGATGAATTCCAGTGATTGCTCTAATGCATAAGTATCCCTTGAGCACGTATCCAAAATGTGTACACCCAGCTTCACTCCTGGTAGCAAGTAATTGTCTTTGTTGATTTCATCAATAGCAAACAGCATGGCTTCCAGGCGTTGGATCCCTCGTTCTTCATTGATTCGCCCACATTCTTCAGTTCCAGTGCCTTTTTCATTAATAGGAAACAGGCCCCCTAAAACAAGGTCCCCTTCTATTTTAATCTCCCTCCTCAAAAAGTTATGGTCCCCTAAAGAGAGTAAAAATCCCCTTGAAAACAAAGCTAACGTAAGAACTTGGAGTCTTGTCAACATCTTCATGAATCCCGTTTCTGTACCTCTGGGAGATATCAATGGATGAAGCCAATGTTGCCCACTAGGCCTCCTCTCTCATTTCCAGACTGGATCTTTTGCCTGTCCTTCAAATAAGGGAGGAACAGACTAACAGAGCCTGTCACCAAATTCCTAAAGAGATAAAAATTATATGAACAAAAATGGTAAAGAAAACAATAATGATTATATGGATGGCCCCCCCATCAGACCTTTGAAGGGAGCATGACTCAAGTTACCATTTAGCAGACACATACTGTACCCCTGCACCAGGCACTCTCCCACAGATATCCTCACCCAGGCCTTACAACACATAGTGACATAGATCTTAATGCTCCCATCTCCCAGAAATGGATCCCGAGGACTAAAGAAGTAAAGTGACTTGACAAAGTGTACCTAGAATGGAAGTGGTGTTTTCTAGCTTTCCTAATGCTAAGTTCAGAACTCCATCTATTTAGTCATTGACTCTGCTGTTGGTAGGATAGTAACTTGAATATGAGTCTTTATCCCTTCTCTTTCAGCTTCCTTTATAGACCTTTCCTTTTTATTCACTCTTTTCTTTCCATTTGGGGACAGAGCAATGGGAAATCTTTCACTGTTTCTTCATTTCTACCACCACATTCCTGATCTCCCTTTGTTCCAGATATTCTCAGCCCACTGCAATCAAGATTCTGCCTTTAATCTCTAAAATAAAATTTAAAAAGCTCTGGAAAAAGCTACTACTTATTTACTAGTTTCCAAATTCACTAACCCCACTGTAGTCCTCATTTTACTTGACCTCATTTGAAATTCTGACTCCTTTCTACCTGCTCCAACTTCCTAAGTTTCTGTTCTTTTGCTTCTACATCTCACATTCCATTGTTGGACCCTCCTCCCCCACTGCATTCCTGTAGGTCATCTGCTTTCACCGTTTTAACTATCACTGAAATGACTCCTAGGTTATCTGCCTCCTAAACAGATCTGCCTACACATCCCTCTGACATCTCAAGGTCGATAAGCTATAACTTCTCCCTTATCTCTGTGAATGGATCTCTGTACCCAGCTTCTCAAGCCAGAAACCTGCAAGCTGGAGCTTATCTTGCTTAACTCCCTCCCACACTTAATTAGCCACTAAGTCCTGTAACATCTACCCATTTAACATCTCTCAAAGCCACCTCCTTGTTTATAATTCTGCTGTGTGAGGCTCTTGTTATCACTAACAGGACCATAGCAGTAGATTCCTGTACAGCTGCTGCAGGCCCTAAAAAGCATGTTTTCATGAGGAAGGGAAAGATAATAACCTTTCTCAAGTACAAAATTTTCAAATTTATTATTGTATAACCTGTACTACAGATGATGAAGAAAGTCCAATGGCTGATAGCTGTCTCCTCCAGCCAGTGTTAGGCAACCCCCGATTTGGCCCTCTAATTTCAAAGAGTATAGTGATTACTAGTGTGGGGGTTTCCATAGTAGGTTGTAATTTAGGACAGTTCCATAAATCAAGCTACTTTTTACAAAACGGCTTAATGGAATCAGGCAAAGCCCTATTATGAGGATCCTGCTTTTGACAATAGCCTGGGGTCTTCCCAGGGAGCTTGCCAAAATCCTGGTGTGGAGTAGCCTGCTTGCATGCACACAAACCAATGGGCCTATTGTTGTACTCCTTGCCACCCAGCTCCCTAGCACTAGAGCAAGCACTGGCCAGCTCCCTCGCTCTGCTTGTTCACTGCCCTTCTCCCAGAGGAGGCAAGCTTACTATTTTTAGAATCTGGTGAGAGAAGTGATAGTAGGGATTCCTGGAGAGTTCTCCTGACACGGTACAGGTGCCTGTCCCTGTGTGTGGTTTGGTATACCTGTCTGCCCTTTTGCTTTTGTGCATAATTATGTATTGGTGGGTTTTATGCAGGAGGGGGCTCTTCTGGCCACATCTAAATTTAATCAGGATGTCTGAAAGCCACACCACCTGTGTGATAGATTAGCAAATGATAATAATCTGAATGGTGTCCTGTTGGAGGAGGTACTTGAATAATGCATAATCTTAATTGTTGTTCAGAATGGTCCATCTCCCATCAATCTATACTGACTTCCTTTTGCCTATAGGTTGACGAATTGACTTCTTTGTGCTCTATGATCTTATCCTTGGCTAGCTCTCAAGTGTTACTGCTCACCATGCCCATCAGTTCCATCCCACCTCTGCCTTCACATCTTATGCTCCAGCTGTTACTGAACCATGTTTATCTGAGAGGATATCTAGAATGTTGATGGCCCCTTGGTTCTACTCGTGTTTTTCCCTTTGCCGCGAATGCTCTTCTATACTCATTTTCTAGTAATCACCCACTTAACATTTAAGACTCAGTAGTCACCACTAGAAAAGTCTGAGAATTCTTTTCTTATCTTCCTTCCTTGGTGAAATTGTTTACTTCCTGCTTTATATTCCTACTGTAGCTAGTTCAAGAAATGTTTATTTTTACTATTATCATTCTTTTTTGTTTCCTTGTCTGCTCATTGGGAATAAATAAAATAGCAAAACACTGAGGATTTTTGAGGTATGAGGGAAAAAAATCAAAACTCACAAAAAATAGAAACAGGAACTATTCCAGTATGTACTTCAACATTTTTGACATTTCTCCCTTTTCATGTTAGCAGTGCCCTTTAAAACCTGACTTCCCAATGCTTTCTGTTCCTTCTGCATGGAGCAAGTGATGGGTTTTTTTGTTTTGTTTTGTTTTCTTTTTTTTGAGACACAAGAGTCATCTGGGTTTTGTTTTGTTTATTTATGTGTGAGTCTCAGCAATGACAACAGCAGTCATTGGAATGCTCAGTGTTAGCCCAGAGCCTCTCTGGGAGATCTGCCACAGTGCACCAGAAAATCTAATAATAATAATTTTTTAAAAAGTTGATATTGTAGTAGGGTTTTTTTGGTTTCATATCAATTTCTGGTCTGTCTTTGATCTGTATGTGCAGTTCCTTTTGAAGCAAAACTGCCATGGAAGGCAAAAGACACTGTGATCATTATCAATGATAAAGCAGCAGAAATAGCTCTATAAAATAATTGTTTTATGTGACTAATAAAAGAGAATAGCTAATTAAAAGAAGTTCATCAACACAATATTACCATGTATATATGAAAAAAATATAGATATCTTTTGAATCTGAAGAAAGATTTTCTGAGAGAAAATGCTCTTTGCTGAAGCAGACTTGAAAGGGAACGTCACATTACACAATAAAAGTCCTAAAACATATTAGTCTATCTGTTTCACAGGTAGGAGCTGTGTTTTATTTATCTTTGTGTATCCATGGCTTGGCAGAGTGTCTGCCTGCGATGTAGAAGGTATTCAACAAATGCTTCTTGAAGGAATAGAGACATCCATGATTATTATGTTTGCAGATGACTCTTTATTATTTTACTTGTGGCACAGGAAAAGAGAACTAAAATAGAGAAAGTGGTTATTTTATTGCATCACCTACCTAACCATCCCAAGGACTCTTATCCTATTATGCTCTTTGATGGTAGCACCGCTAACAGGTAGAACTAGAGGAATTAACTCTGTAAAGATGCCAGAGAAAAATGCTGTCTTTGTATTTGGCAGTTGCTGCTGACATGGGTCCCTATGCAGCTAGAAGAGTTGTGGCCTCAGGTTGACCTACATTTACTTAAGTGAAAGCTTCAGTCAGGAGAATGCTAAATTAAGAGCATGCATATTATCCTATTTCAAAGCATCAGAGATGCATTCACTCAAATATTTATTGAACACCCACTATGTGTGTGCTAGGCCATCAGCTGGCTCTGCAGAATATAAACTTTAATTGCAAACAAATGGACATTATCTCTGCTGTCAAACGACTTTCTAAATGCTTAGGTATTTTTCTTTAGAAAGCAACAGAAAGATACTAATCTGTTTTTACCAACTATCTCCATCATTTATGAAAATCTTAAAAAGAAGTGTATCTTAGGTTTCCTTTAAGGTGGTAATTAAGTGCTTGACTCAAAAAGCAATCCATTAAATATTACATGAAAACATTTAAAAATTAGATATACGTATCTTAAAAACAAGTTGACAATGTTATGTAAAATATTTTTCCTTTAAGCCCTCTGCCAAGACATCTTTGAGTAACATTCGATGTAGTCCTGGAGAATTACAACTTAAAAATCAATTAGAGTAATGTTTAAATATGCGGTCTTAATATTTTTTGTTTACCTTTTCCTTAAAGCAAAATTTAAAATGATTAAGACTGTAGGGCCATGAATAATTTAAAGACACTTAGCATTACTTAAAATGAAGCCCTGAGAGCTAAAAGAACAGGAAATTAAAATTTAACATTGAAAAATAGACAAACATGCTTAATTTAATGCAACTGTTTATCTCTGAGTAACAGCTTATCCGATTGTGGGAAAGGGCACCAACCACTTCTTTTCAAGTTCCGTTCATTATAAATCAGCCAGCAGCACATTCCCCAGATAAACAGGCTCCCCACTGCAGCCACATTCATATGCAGCTGGAGAATGGCAGCTCTGCAGTCAAAGTTCTCCGTTCAGGGATGATGAGTGATGTGTCAACTATAAACAAGCATGTGTAGCCCTCTCTGTAGGCAACCTGCTCACCAATGTTTTATTAATCAGTGCATTAATAGAACCTCAGAGGTTTGCTGTGAATATAACCCCTGGAATGTGTGGGCAAGAAGCATTCGTATACTCTGTGTATGCTAATATGTATTTTCCTTCCTCTCTTGACTTTGCCCAGGAACCGGGTGTTGAAAATGAAATCCAGTTGGACTCAATGAATAAGTAGTTTATTCAGGGGAGATATCATGCTAGCCACCATGACCACTCTCTCCTAAAAAGAAACCCTTAAGTTGCTGACGGGTTTTGAGTGCTCAAAGCCTTGCACATCCAAACGATCTGGAGAAAATTTGGGGTTACTGATAATCTATGAAATTTTGTTGCACTTCTGGTAATTTTTTTCAGCTGCCAGAATTATAGACAATAAAAGACATGGGCTTTGTTCTTGAACTGCCATTTTCAACTGGGTAAGCAGAGCCTGTAGCTTACTGACATTTTTTAATAGCAGTATGCATCATGTGCAATTCTAAATCTTTTACTCTTACTAGGCAACAAACATATTTTTTCCAGAAGTTTTTAAGAGATTGTTATGAGTAGCTGACTATTTAAAATCCAATCATTTTTAGCGAATATAGCTTAAAACTTCTAGTTTAAGTTCTAGTTTAAATTACTACAACTGTAAAGTGGTCCATTTGCTGATCCTGTATAGTTTGTTCTATGTTTATTATAATGATCATATTTTGTTTTATACTTATTTGCCTAGTTTTTTGAAATAGATATTTAGCAATTGGAAATCTTTTTTTCTTTCTTTTTTTAGATTTTATTTATTTGACAGAGAGAGAGAGAGAGAGAGAGAGAAAGTGAGTACAAGCAGGTGAAGTGACAGGCAGAGGGAGAAGCAGGCTCCAGGCTGAGCAGGGAGCCCAAAGCAAGACTAGATTCCAGGATCCCATGACCTGAGCCAAAGGCAAGTGCTTAACTGACCGAACCACCCAGGTGCCCCTGAAAATCATTCTTTCTTTCTTCCTCATTAGATTGAGCTATTGCATTTCAAGGACAATGCCTTAGACATTTCTGTTCTTCCCATAGTGCCTCACGTATGTAGTTGTCAAATATTGGTTAAATGCTAAATTCCAAGGAGCATGTAAGTTTTTGAGAGATTGGTCAAGGGATTGGAAAAGTAATTTGGAAATTCCCTGCAGATAATGAAGAAGATAGCTGAAAAGACAACTCTTTTCCCCCCAAAGTGATTTTATAATAGGTCAAAAATCAACTTTAGCACTTAGAGAACTTGACTCAAATAGCTCTCAATCTTCCTTTGACTTTGAATTGCTAATTTTTAAGGAAAAATATATAAAGTAAAACTAGAAAGTTATAAAGTTTAGGACAAACATTGGTGTGAATAATGAAGAATGAAAAACAACACAGAACCTGCAGTCCAGGTTCCATGATGCATGAATGACAAGGCCAAAGAAGTGTGGAGGCCAGACCAGTGTATTTAGATTTGAAGTTATGGAGGACAGTTCTGCTGTCTCTCAACATTTTCTAGATTGAGGAAGTTTGAGATACCACAATATACATAAAATTTTGTATAGCCAAAAACTTAGGTCAAGTAGTGGAAATGAATTGACCAGACTCTTTCCTTGAGCCTGTTTTATTCACAGAGAACACAGAAGCCCCAAAACCCTAGGTGGCTATCTAGAAGGAGACTCTGCCAGTTGAGATGATGGAGGCAGAAAGCGATACTGAAGATAAAAAAGGAGAAACTCCCACTTTTACTATTTCAACTTTGACTCTTTGCCTCCTGCAAAAAATCACATATACTATTTCCTTTATTCTCTGAATTTAGAAAAGAGTGTTTTTATGAGGTAGGCAAACAAATTTACAATTGTGCTAAACTTTAGTTCTTAGGGAAATTGCTGGTAATTTACTTCCAATCAATAATACTAACTTGCTTCATTCAATAGAGATTATATGAAAGACTTATTCACTTTTCATCGAAGTAAATCTTTATTGTTCTAAACACCAAACTGCACAGTATTTTTCTGTGTGTATGTGTTTGTGTTACCATTTCAGCTGTTATTTCATCCTTACATTTCCTAACTTCCTTACAAAGCCTTGAATTTGGGCCTCCCCCAATTCCTTGCAGCCTACCTTTGTCCTTTTCCTCTTAGAAGCTGCAAAGTCTAATAGAAGTTACAGGTCTGTCAGCATGAATAGAGAATACAGAAACTGGGTTTGTCAAAAGATTTCCTTGTAGCTCTGGACAAAATGGTAAAGGAAAGAAATGGAGAAATATTCTTCATAGGGGAACATTTTTACCTCTTGGTCATGTGATCTATCAACTGGCTGTTATTTATAATGTCTGGTGTGTATACAGTCCTTTCTCTTGAATAATGTCAAAGTATTTTGCACAATGAATTTACAGCTTCCTGGTTGGAAAGAATTACATTACCTATTGCTGAATAGAGGGGGAGAGAGAGAGAGAGAGAGAGAGAGAGAGAGAGAGAGAGAGAGATTTGTAATGCAAATTATTCAAGGTAACAGTGAGAAGTAAATATACAATTAGGATCTAAGGAAGTTTTTATCATTATTGCCCAATAAAGTCTTATGAAAGGGAACACATGTCAACACCTATCATACTGGTTTCCCTCCAGATATCATACCCATCTCTCAAATTTTCCTTAGCAGGTAAATGGTAAAATATCTAAAACCCCGGGATCCCTGGGTGGCGCAGCGGTTTGGCGCCTGCCTTTTGCCCAGGGCGCGATCCTGGAGACCCGGGATCAAATCCCACATTGGGCTCCCGGTGCATGGAGCCTGCTTCTCCCTCTGCCTGTGTCTCTGCCTCTCTCTCTCTCTTTGTGTGACTATCATAAATTAAAAAAAAAAGTATCTGAAACCCCACCAACTTTGCCTAGCGCTATATGATGCTGTTAGAATACCTTTAGCTGGCTTCTGTTTCTAGCCAGTCATAGTAATTGGCATTGAATCTCCCCTCCAGCTGAAAATAGCTATAAAACTGAACAAAATATATAAGGCAAGCTATGATCTTTGAGAGAAAGAGACACATGAGGGAAATTCCATGATTACCCTATGAATTTCTCAACATTCTACATGGGAGCACCTTTCAGCCCTGGAGCAATGATAGTATTGTTGACCTTAAAAGGAGCGATTAGAGTTCTTGGCTTCTGAAGTGGTTGCACTTTGTAGTGTAGAGAGCTGCACAGAGATGGTGAGCAGAAGATCTATGTGGTGCAAAGGCTGGTCATGTTATATACAGGGTGAGACTCAGTGAGGCCTGGCAGATATCATCTATCTGCAAGAAGACTGAGAGATAAATGTCAATATCAGAGGTTATGCATATTGGAAAATCAATGAAGTTCTAACTCAGCTCAAGTGGAGAGACCACACCAAGCATTATTATACTTTCAATTAAATTCCCAAAAAGGCTATCCTCTATAACTAAGGGCCAAGCACAGGGATGAGGGGGCATGTCACAGGTCTATATCTAAATAGACCTGCTTTAAGGAGACTAAAACTAAGTCTAACAAAACTAAAATTATCTACCAGTTATTTAACTACCTGCTAAGACAAAACTCAAAACCCTTAAAGGAAGATGATAAAACTTCGACTGCCTTCTGTGTAATTCCACAATAACCAGTGTACAATAAAAAAATTTTTTGCTATATAAGAAAATAGGAAAATGTGACCCAGAGTAAAGAGAGAAAGCATTCAATAGAAATAGGCCCTAAAATGATTCATATTTTGAAATTAGCAGTCAAGAACTTTAAGTAGACTATTATAAATATGTTCAAAGATTTAAATATATGAATGAATGAATAGATGAAAAATCTCATGAAAGAATGAAAAGCATAAGAAAACAAAGATGCTAGAATTCAAAAGTACAATATTTAAATATAAAATGCATGTGAGGAGGCACAACAAATTGGAGATGAAAAAATACTAAAAAAAACCCCAAAACCCTTGAAGACAGATGAAAAGAAATGATCCAATTTGACCAGAGAGAAAAGACATTGAAAAAATTTGGACAAAGCTTTAGTGTTCACTTGGACAATATTAAGTAACCTAATACATGTACAATTTGAGTTTCAGAAAGAGAGGAGAAAGAATGGAAGTGAAAAAAAAATGCTTGAGGAAATAGTGACTGAAAATTCCCCTAACTAGGTAATAAACATAAGGTTACAAAACCAAGAAGCTCAGCAAACCCTAAGCAGGATAAATACAAATAAAACTATACTATAGGCAAATCATAGCCAAATTGTTAAAACCAAAGATCAAGGGAAAACTTTGAAAACAGAGTTATATAGCTCATACGTGCAGGGTAACAGTATGAATGAGGGCTCACTTTTCATCAAAATCATTGGTGGCCATAATGCAGTAGAGTGATATCTTTAAAGTTCTGAGGGGAAACTGGTCACATACCAAAAATCTATTTCCAGTTTAAATATGCTTCAAGAAGGAAGGTGAAATACAGATTTTTAAGGCAACTAAAAGTGAGAGATTTCATTGCCAGCAGACTTAAAATATGAGAAACGTTAAAAGAATTACTTCAAAGAGGAAATGACACCAGATGGAAATCCAAATATATAGGAAGGAATAAAGGGCACCAGAAATGATAAATGTATGGGTTATTGTAGAAGAATATCCATTAAATCTAGTTACCAGGTATTGTTAGAGTGAGTTCATGAAAACTGTATTTGTCAAAAATAAAAAATGGTAAGAAAAAATGAGTTCCAATACCATTTTGTCCATTATACTTTGATTTTACTTCTCTCTGTGTATATGTTTGCATTTATCCTAGATCCTGTTAGCTGAAAACCTTTTCACACCTTCTAGAGTCCCCCTGCTAAAAGAACAATGCCATAATTCAGAGGCCATGCTTCTGAAAGATAGACAATAGCCAATAATATATTCTTCTTTATTATATAGCTGCTAATAGATTCAATGAAAGATGAAACCCTGGTACAGCTATACTAGTTGTTAAAATATTAAAATACTTCCATTCAGTTAGTGAACAGTAAAATCCACTAAGCCCTCTGGATTTTCCTCCACTTTCCTGGTTGCTCTGGTTCCTCCTCTGGCTTATCTCTATCACTTCTCCCAATTTCCTCATGACCCAGCAAGGAAAGTGTTGAATTCTGGTACAGTAGGGTCTTTAGGTTCCAACACGAAGGTAGGGCTACTGTCCATTTTCATAACATGATACTGGTTGCTAAACATTTGAATATCACCCCTGAATTGAGTTGCTGAATAAGATATTGGGAAAATTGGGGAAAGTTTCAGTTTTTAGCAAAATTTTCATTAGCTAGAACAAAACTGGATTTTTCCTTGTAGTTTGACTAATTAGCATCCATTTCTAATTTTTTCTTGAAACTGTACCTTATTTTTTCTTGGAAAACTGATGCATATGTTCATAACGTAAGGTGAATCCATTCTTGGCTTGATAGGTAGCTTGTGATACATATGACTAACCAGAATGTGATATGTCCCTGGCCATAACAATCAGTTCCGGGATGAGTCTGTGACCAAATCATTGCCAACTAGGGTTAATCTGAGAACACATTTTAGAATAATCAGGAGAAAAGCATCCTCTTTCTATGAGAAATGGATATAAGCCCGGAGCTGTTGGCAGCCATCTTACCACCTTGAGTCAAGAGCCTGAGGTGCAAAGCCAAGAGACAGAAAAATAGTGAAACCTGACAATATTATATGTACTATTCAATCCAGCTAAGATTTCCCAGTTATGTGAGAGAGCAAATTCTTCTTTCTGCTTAAGTCAGTTTGAAGTATGTTTGTGACTTGTCACTGGGTGATTCCTGAGTAGAATCTCTCTTCTTTTCACATTCCTTTTTTATTAAAGATGCTAAAATTTGGGATGCCTGGGTGGCTCAGCAATTGAGTGCCTGCCTTTGGCCCAGGGCATGATCTTGGAGTTCCACGATCAAGTCCCACATTGGCCTCCCTGCATGGAGCCTGCTTCTCTCTCTGCCTATGACTGCCAATCTCTCTCTCTTCTCTCTCTCTCTCTCTCTCTCTCTCTCTCTCTCTCTCTCTCTCTCTCTGTGTCTCATGAATAAATAAATAAAATCTTAAAAAAATAAAATTTATTAAGCACCTACCCTCTGCCAGAAACTAAAATTAATGTTTCATGGAGATTATTTTATTTAATCTTGCAGTTTTCCTCCTACTCAGGTATGCACTACCATAGGTACCTGATTCTATGCAGAATCTCAGATGGACCCCGGCTTCATGATGGTTCCTGTTGTGTTACTCTATCTATGTATGAATGAATTTTCCTAGAAATGCAACTACTCTAGTTGTCCCTTCTTTCATACTCTTATCAGATTCCCCACTTTCTCAAAACTTCAGTCAAGAACTTAAGTAGACTTTTATGACAAGTGAAATCATCCGATATATTGAGCTGTCAGTTTTCAGCACATTAATGCAAGTTAGTTTGTTAACTAGTTAGGGATGGTCAGATTTTCAATGGGCCACAACAGTGGCTTAAGGAAAGAGAAACATTATAAATCATGGGGTTTTAGATACCTCAGTGTACATATATTGCAGTGTGAGGGCCTAATTGGCGTTCTTCAAGTTATAGCACTTATGAACACCATACTCAATTAGAAACAACTTGTACATATCAGCCACTGTGAAATTTTGGGCTGAGAATAATCCTTCCCTCACCAAATAGCCAATTTAATGCCAGGCAATGAAATGCCTTTGATGAGTTATCTCCAGCATAATGGGGTTCTCTGGTGACTGATGTGACTTTAAAACATATTTGTTCACTTCTTCTTTGTTGAAAAATTTAAGAGGAAATTATTGGTGTGCTTTAGTTGGCTGATGTGAGCTCTTAACGGCCAATTATTCATATTTCTTCCCAATTCTGTGTGTCAGTGATATCACGTTGGTAGCTTCAAATTAGCAAAATGGGAGTATTTACTTAGTAGAAATCAGCAAACATTAACAATCGGTTTCTCCTCACAAATCCTACAGATCTGGTTTTTAAACATTTACCAGCACACAACTGGGTATATTAACAATATGATCTTAAAATCTGTTCCTAGAGAATCAAATAGGAAAAGCGTGGGAAAGCAATATTGCAGAATGCCTTCTTTGATCAGTGCTTTTCTATCTGCAGATCACAAGCTATTCATGTGTCATGAAGTACATTAGTGAATTACAATGAACATTTTAAAAGGAAATAGAAGTATTTAAAATAGAATAGAGAAAGCCAAAAACACTGATCCAAGGCATATAGTAAGGTTGACTATTATCTTCTAAAGTGTTTTTTTTTTTTTCTGATGTGTATGAGTGTATGTCTTGGGTTATAATGTAAAATAATTTTTTACTGGCTCATGGTCAAAAAAAAGCCTGAAAGCCATTGTTGTACAATGTGGGCTCTGTAGTCAAACACGTTTGAATCTATAATATTGGCATATGACCACCTTCCTATTCCTCATTTTATATATGTATCCCATGGAGACAATGGTAGTACCTATCTCAGGGTTTGTTTATAGGATTAGATAAAATAATACAAAACATTAGCTCAATAACTGTTAGCTACTATTAAAATTTTCAGTAGTGAGGATAATTTGCCATTGGCTTCAGTGCAATTGGTGTGTGGCGGGGTGGTATTCTGAACTCTCCACATAGCCACCTAGAGTCCAAAGCCAGTGTTGTTTCAGGATTGGATTACTTTAACTGCCTAGTCTTTATTTCCTCAGTTAGTGAACAGAACCACCTGGTGGTAATCTTCTATTATGCTGACTTTCTCTTGGCTGATGCTTAGGGCCTATGTGATCTTGGGAGAATGACTGGCTGACTGAATGATGCAAGGTGGGACCTCCAAGCTCCTTGATGTCCAGTAAATTCTGGCTTGTTTGGCGTTTATGGGTGCTAGAGAACATAAAATGCCAGGAGAAAATGGAAAGTGATCACCTAAGAAAAAAATGCAAGGTGCTTATAGCAAATTGATTTATTCCCTTTCTCCTGAAAAAAACATGTTTTCATCCCTGCTCCCTTGATCCTTTCCTGTCATACTGAGTTTTATTGAGAGAGGGCTGGACACCTCTTCTGAGTTTGTCTGGACTAGGACATTAACTGACTTGTATACTGAGATGAGAATGTTTAAGATTCTGCCCACAAATGGTCTTAATTTTAATTATCACAAGGCATCAGAGCCTCAGGTACAAAGGGTTTGGGCCCTTGTGGCTGTAATGATTATTAGTCTTTAAATTCCATGGCAACTGCTATGCCTGTGCTGACAAGTCTGGGCTGCCCTATGCCCTCTTATCCAGTCCCTGCATGCTTTTCAGGGAGAACTGATCCCTCTGTCTCAGTATATATCTAAATGTGGGAAGCTCCTCATACAAAGCTGTATAACTGGAGGCATATAGATTTTCAACCAGCAGGCTAACGTGTCTCTTGTATAGCTTGAACTTTTAAAGTGCTTCTGACTTTATCTGTATTTTTAAAAAGACCAAGTAGAACACAAAGCCCTCCTATAACACAGCCTCAAGGCATGCCTTCCTTTCCTTGTGTTACACCCAATTTACCAGCATGAAATTATGATACTCTGATATTACACAAAGGCCCATTTCCCCAGGCAAGAAAGGGGTGGTATGAGACACAAAGGAGTGTACACTGTCTCAATCTGCTTGTGTAAAAGCCAAAATCAAGCAAAAGTAGTCTATGGTGTTGGAAGTCAGGATGGATTTCACTCTTGGGGATCTGGGAAGTTAGTGCCTAGAAGGAAGAATGAGATCCCTTCTTGAGTGCTGGTAACTTCCTGTTTATGGATTGGGGTTTTTGTTTCATGAGGGGTGTTGTGTGTGAAAATTCAAGCAGCACTGTTACAATAGATGCATTTTTTCTGTCTGTATATTACACTTCAGTGAAAACTTAAAATGAAAAAGTAATGATAAAGTGAAGAAGTAGAGCAGCTATGTATTTTTTAAAAAATGGTTTTGTATGACAAATCGGCCATAGGGGTAATGACATAAACTTGCAACTGTGGGCTTATTAACGATACTTGCCCTCATGAGAGAATCCCTTACTGCCTGGAGGGAGGCCCTGGTGGAAAATGAGGGCTTACCTCATTGTGAGTGAGTGTTGGCCATGCAGAGGCCTCCTTCTCATTATAACTGGAAACTAGCCACTGTGTTTTCCTTCCTGTATGTCAGCAGAAATCAGGAATCAGAGTGCAATCAGCTAGTACACCAGTCGCCTGCAGCCTGAACGTGGTATCCATGATTCGCCAGCTTAGGCTGGATGGCAACAGAGATGCTAAGCTCCACTCAGAGGAACCCATTCTGAGGTGGGGCAACTACTGCTTTTATGGTTACAGTTCTGAAAAGTTGAATGGAATTAATTCTTGACCTTATTATGTTCTAGTGTTCAAGGAATTCTGCTCAATAATTTCTTAAAAATCACTTATTCAATCTATGATGTGTCAGTACTATGATGCAAGGATGAGTGAGACAGCATCCCTTCTAAATTCAAGAAAATATGGTTTCTAGGAACTGTGATGGCCGTTAAAAGCTAAATGTGCAAAGTCACCCAAACTAATGTTGGCAGAGTACTCCAGTGTGCCAAACTCAATAAGGACCAAAAGATACCTCCTCTCCTTGCTGTAATTGTTTGCCTCTACCACACAGTTTGGGCTAGATAATCGTGTCAAAGGATGGCAAACTGTGAGTGCAGAGTTCCAAGGGCTGCATCTACTACTGTCCATTCCAGATATGGTTAATTTTTTAGTATCTCCATCCTGTCCTCTGTGAGGTCTGGTGCTATTTCAGACAACTGGGAAACTGAGGCCCACCATCAGTTATTATGTGAGAGTATATAAGCAGACATCTGCTTCTAGCATCTTCCTGATGCTCCACATTTCTGCTTACAATGGACTCTCATTTAAAAAGGTCACAGATAATTTTATAGAAAGTTGTTTTTAATTATTCTTTCTAGTCAAATATTTCAGGAACACATTGTTTTCTAGAAACTTGAGCTTTCCTCATATCTTGGTTGCCCTTTTGACTGCGGTAGCTTCAAATCTGGCTTTCCATTTTCCACTAACACTGTTGGATAGTGTCCATCTCCTCTGGTGTTTGGTTCTGCCTGCTATAGCCCTCTTGGGTTGAATTTCACACACCTGTCTTCTCTCCAACCAGCCTATTCAATATACTGTCTAAATTTGTATGCGTTACCTCTGGCCACTTGAAAACATTCAAATATCACTTGTCCCTCTCAATTTAGTCTTAGCATCACCAGTGTCTAGCACCTTACTCATTTCTTCTTTCTCCATTATGGTCATTTTCTTTAGCCTCCAGAAAACACAAAGATAATATTTTATGCTTCTCCTTTGTGTTCTTAACTCAGCATATTTTTCCAGATCTGGACATATTAATTCAATGTTTTAGCTCACCCGACTAGTGAGTTGACATCATTTGATTTGTCCAGGTTACATTATTCATTCTAGTGAACACTTATATTACATATGTGGTCATAGTGCATATTTCAAAAGCATGCCATTGATCATAAACCATGGTACACACTACCTGCCAAGCTTCAATCAAACTTCTTAAACATTTACCCTCTCATACTCTTCTGGAATATGTTATTAGAGTTGTGGAGACTTGGCATATGTATATCCAGAACAATGGCAGTACCTTCACCATGGGTGAGACAAAAGGACAAGATTAGGGTTCTTTTGAGGGTGTCGAGCTGATTCTATGACAACTGGTGAACAACAGGACAGTACCCTAATTCTATGAGAAATTACACAGTATAGCTCTTCATGCACTAGTTCCACTGCCCCTTCCTCCATATGGCACCATTCTCTGCATCACAATGCAATGTATGTACTTGTTTTTAAAATCTGAGTACTAGTGTGTTATAAAATATTTTAGTAGAAAGCCTTAGAAGTTATTGAGACTAACCTTTGATCCCCTCAATTTTCATATGAGTTCCATGGTATAAGGAGATGCCTCTTTTAGAGTCTGGCTTTTTTTTTTTTTTTTTTTTTTTTAAGATTTATTTATTTTGAGAGAGAGAGAGAGCACAAGCACAGGGGTGAGGGGAGACTGGGGGCAGAGGGAGAGGAAGAGAGAATCTTAAGCAGACTCCGTGCTGAGAGTAGAGCCCGATGTGGGGCTCCATGTAGGGCTAGACCCCAGGACTCTCTGAGATCATGACCTGTGCCGAAACCAAGAGTCAATGACTTAACAGAATGTGCCACTCAGGCACCTCTGGAGTCTGGCTTTAAAACTTAGGTAAGGGGACACCTGAGTGGCTCAGTTGGTTAAGCCTCTGCCTTCAGCTTAGGTAGTAATCTCCGGGTCCTGGGATGGATCAGGGAGCCTGCTTCTCCCTCTCCCTCTCCCTCTGCCTTTACACCCCTCTTGTGCTCTTGCTCTCTTTCAAATATATAAATAAAATCTTAAAACAAAACAAAACTTAGGTGAGGACTCCAGCCCTGGATGAAATCTTGTCTGTATGTGGTGCCTATTTTGGAACATCTGTGTTTGTAACATGCTGCACAAGCTCTTCAAATATGTTCTTCCTCTAGATAGAGACCTGTTACTTTTCCCCAAATGACTGGGAATTCCTGCTGACAAATTTCTCCCATTAGAAAATCATGTCCCTTCCCAAGGGGAAGGTTAGTTTATAAAAAAAGAAAAGAAAAAGGGATACTGATGTGGGTGAGCCTAGGCAGAGAAGGAGGTATTCTGTTGTTTAATCACAGGGATCAATGGCAGCCAGCTGTAGAAAACAAAGTGTGTATTGGCCACATGCTGCTGCTCTGAGAACAATGGTGAGGAAGAGAAAGGTTAAAACAAAGCAAAAAGCAAAATAATAGGTGTATCCGTAGGCTGCCTCCTGCCAGGTGAAGAAAAAAAGAAAAGACTGGCAGGTACTTCACTATACTGAGCTTTTGAAAAAGGAGAAGCCAACCACAGGGCGACAGGAAAAACAACAGGGAGAGGGGCCGCTGCAGAGCGCAGAACGCTAACTATTCCTGCCACAGCACTTGCTCCAGGCTGTGCTGGTCAGTGGGCTGTGAAATCACAATTAAAGGAGCAAGGGTTTTGTAAGTGAGCCGGAGCTGCTCCAAATTACATCCTACTATTAGCTGCTTTTAGAACAACCACGTTGAACAACTCCATGTTTATTGAACTGTGACAGAATCTTGAAGAAATCATTAATAAAAACAGTTGATTATAGCTACACTCACTGTGTTGGTATTTTAGATTGTTACCACTTAGGATGTTACCGTGGTGGGATGCAGAGGCAAGAAAATGGGTAGCGCTGAACTGGCAGCCAGAGGTGATGATACCAAGGTCTTCCAACAGAGTCTTCCTGAGGCTTTTATTTCTCTTTGTGTACTGGTGTTGAGGTGATACTTGAACTCTGTGGAGTGTGGATGAGGCTAAAACTCTTCACTACCTAATGATGTGGACAAATGGGAGTGTCCAGAGAACACAACTATAAGGAGAAAAGAGCTTTGATTTATGTAGAAGACTAAAGATATTAAATATCACAATTGCCCACGGAAAAGCCTCTTTATGAGTTAAAATGGGCTCAGAAAATGGGCCTAAAATAGAGACAAATAAATCTCCTGTCACTTTTCCTTTATTCTTTTTTTTAAATTTTTATTTATTTATGATAGTCACAGAGAGAGAGAGAGAGGCAGAGACACAGGCAGAGGGAGAAGCAGGCTCCATGCACCGGGAGCCGACGTGGGATTTGATCCCGGGTCTCCAGGATCGCGCCCTGGGCCAAAGGTAGGCGCCAAACCGCTGTGCCACCCGGGGATCCCCCTCACTTTTCCTTTAAAATAATAGCTTTGAAATCCTTATTACCCCCTAGATATTAAAGGGTGCATTATCATTTCTGTTTTGATACATGTTAGAGAGGGTTTAGAAGCTGTAACGGAGACCACATTTTACGGACGAGATGTGGTTTTGTTGAGTGCACTGAAACTTAGTTAAGCTGATGTGGCGGCTAACTTTTCATCGCATTGCTCAAGGGGGACTGGCTTAGTTTTTTTAAGGATAATTGGATGTGTAATGGAATCATGGACACTTATATGTGGAAGTAAACTTATAAAATGTCTCTTCCAGCTCCTCTGAGAGCTCGGAGCAGTGAGTGGTCTTGTCCAGGTTATTAAATCACCTGAAATCGGAGCCAGAACTAGAGCTGAGCAACATCCTCTCTGAGCATGTTGTGTGCATTGAAAGGTGTCGGTGGTCTTTACTGTACTCTGTCTGCAACATCAGCACAGAGTCCATGTTAGAATCTGAAGCCATTATGGGGTGCTTGGCTGTTTTTAATTTTGTCAGGCCAAAGTTGTGTGATGTCTGCCAACACTGTTATTCAAAGAAGCTGATTCCAAATGGTCTGCTTCATTCAAGAATCACTAAAAGTACACTGGATCTTGGTCCAATATTCTTTTTGAGTAAGGCGTTAGAAGCCCAGTGAAATTGGCTTTCCTGATTTTGGCTTTGGCAAATACATCAGGCAAGGAATTCATCCTGGCTTAGAAGGTGAAACTAAGGTGAAGAAGGCCATGACTGGCTGCTGGTGAACTATGTGGCCTTGGACAGTCTCTTGAGCTTTCGTTTTCCAAACTGTAGAATAGAGGGGTTGGACTGAATGATTTCTAAGGTATACTTTGACTTGCACAGTTTTTTTTCCATTCTTAATTTAATGTTGACAATTATTTCTGGGATTCTAGCAGTCTATTTATTTAACATTGCAACATTTAACTCTCCTCCCAGTCCAGCATAAATTTCTATTGAAGTCATTAAAAAAAATGTATTTTTTTTTTCTATTCATGCCTGGCCTTGTACTACTCATAGATTTGGATAGTTTCCCAGGGTAGGGCTGGGAAGCCCAGCCGACCATTCTCTCTTTTGTGCACCATCCTCTCCCCAAGGATGGAAGACAAATGAATTCGTCATAAAGTAAACACTAGAGAACAAAGTGAGAAAATATTAGAAAAATGTGCTCAGGAACTCAATACTATTGAAAAATATTTGATGTTTGTTTCATACCTGTAAGAAGCTTTGTGTTATTGGCAAAGAAAGAAGAAAAGAAAGAAAGAGGGAAAAAGAGAAAGAAAAATACTTTACTGAGGGCCTACTTTGCTTTAAATATGGGTAGACATACTTGTCTAGTTCTAATTTGGCCCTGTCCATCATTCATTCATTTAAACAATATTACTCAGTGTACTTATATGCCAGGCACACAAGATATAGAAGTGAATGGGACAGATGGAGTCTTTGTCCTTAGTGAGATCACTTAATCAGGTAGATATTGTATCTTCAACTTTGCACAGAAGTTCCTCTCCTTTGTAACACTAGATATTTCTTTCAGAAACCCTGAGAATGTGGCCCCTTTTTTTAAAGATTTATTTATTTATTTATTTATTTATTTATTTATTTATTTATGATAGACACACACACACACACACACACACACACACACAGAGAGGCATAGACACAGGCAGAGGGAGAATCAGGCTCTATGCCGGGAGCCCGATGCGGGACTTGATCCCGGGTCTCCAGGATCATGTCCTGGGCCAAAGGCAGGTGCCAAACCGCTGAGCCACCCAGGGATCCCCCGAATGTGGCTCTTTTTAAAAAAAAATCCTCCTAGCCATGGGTGTCCAAAAATTGAGTATGCATACAGTTTACTGTAATGATGATATAGCGTATTTTGTCCTCAAACTTTTCACTCCAATGGTCCAATTTCTTCGTTTCTTAAGTTCTTGGTGGGCACCTCTGCAGGAAGACATTTCTGTTATGCTGGAACTGAAGGCATAGCGAGGCTATGTGACTTTTCCAAGGTCACAGAGTGAGATGGCAGTAAGCCCTGGATCTGAGGTAGCTGCAAGTATCTGGGAAAGATTTCTGGTTATATTATTTTCACCTTCCTGATTGTTTAGTCAGATTTTCTGGTGTCCAAGTTTCCTGGTTTGGATGGTGATGTTCTAAACCCAGGTCTGCCTTCTCCAAGGTGGGCTAGGGCTAAAAGGAGAGTGGCCTTTTTCTATCCTTGGGCCAATGCCCCATTCTGCCCCAGCAGCAGGGCTGTGAATAATTAGATAAAGCATACCTCCCACCGCCCTCAGGGGCTTTGGGCACACCTGCCAAGTCAAATACACTTTATCTCAGTCAAGCATTGCCTGCCCCTCTGCTGTGGCCAAATGCCCAGACATTTTGCGGCTGTTTAACAAAGCCAACTGGAGAAGAAAATGACCCAAATGCCAGCACTGGGAGAGTTATGAGATGGAAGGGAAATTTCCATAAGGTAAAATATGCAAATGAGCGAGCCTGGCTTTCCTTCTCATCATAAATCAGTTACTTATCACATTGGGCCATGAAATGCCAAGAGAGGCAGTGCACCCAGATTTGGCCACAGCAAAAGGAACCAACGTGGGGGGTTGACCAAGAGACCCAGGGCCTGGGCATGGGGAGTAAAGCAGAGCCCATTTCTGCTTCTGTTTTTCTCCAATCTATACACTTGCAAGAGCACTTTTCCTGTACCTTTTGTAAGGCACATTATATTCAGTGATGTAGAGGATCTATCTCTATACTTGTTTTGGTCACCAGACTGGGGTTCCTATAAATTCTTAGTAGCAAATTTACCCCCTTATTCAGCTGTTCTTGCACTGGAATGTTGACATATGTAGTAGGAGTTAGAACCTCACCTCTGAGATGCTGGTGCTCATCTACACCCTTGTGAAGTACATATGGGAACAGGAGATGGGGAGCTTCCCTGGCTCCCTCCTTAGTTGAAACCCATAGCAAGTGGTTTGTTGGGGAATCTCTGCTACTCCTGCTTTTGAGCCTCATACTCCTGTGGGAAAAATTTCCTTTTGGCAAGGCATAGTGGTAGAAAGTTCTTACATGCCCATAATGGGGGCAGGGGCCTTTTTGTCATGGGCTTACAGGGAGAAGGGCTACATTGGAGCACTAACATTGCCACATAGCTTTAAGATCTTTAATTACTCTCTGTGTCTTAGTTTTCTCATCTGTAAAATAATGCTAAGAACCCCCTCCCACCACACACACAATGTTTATGAATTTAAGTGAGATAATGCTCATGCATGTTCTCTCTAATTAGTAAAACAAAATTACTATGGAATATCTTATTATCATTGTCTCAGCCAGCTCTCTTCTTGAGGAATTACATATGAAAGTGATTTGGGTCAGACTTGAAATAAATTAGTACATCAGTGTATATGCGATAAATTTGGAGGAGGTGCTACTACTCCCTTTGAACCCACAGAAATTGTGGTTTTTTAGCCCCTCAGTAGGCCTGCAATCCTACTGCTAGATTGATTCTTTATACCTACAACATGTCCTATTAGAATATAAATTCTACTGGCAAGAGTAATATCACAAACACCTTTTTTCAATTAATAGAGGACATTTTAGATGCATAGGAGTGAACGGCTGCTATAGAAGTTCCAAAAACTAGCATTGTCAGCTCTCTGACATGTCCCTGGACATGAGGATGAGGTGGGGTCAAGGTTGCAGATTGAATTTCAGAGTAAGAACACTATATGCAGCTTCAAGGGAGAAGAAATATGAGGTGTGAACACTGTTTTTGATAGAAAGAGAATAATGAAGGACCAAATAGTCTCTAAAAATTCTCCTCTACCTTATTGTGGTTTCCTTTGTGTTCTTCAGAGAATATGCTTTTCTGACTTACTTAGGGGTGTCTCTGTGTGGATGGGGGAAGGCCGTATTACAGATAGTTGGATCATGGGATAGAACTTCTGCCTTTCCAATAGCTCTTAAAAGATTCTTATTCTAAGCCCAAAGCAGAGAATTTTATTTGAATATTTCTGTTGCTTTCATTTTCCATTACCTGACATTAAGACATATAGAGGGAGGAATAACCATATTATTTACCTTTTTATGTAAAATATAATTTTCATCTTCAAAATGATGATGCTATCACTAACATGACCTGACATTGTCATGAGCATCACATGGTGAGAAAAATCCTTGCTTTGTAGGCAGACAGACTTGGGCTTTAATCATGGTTCAGTGAACTATAAGCTATTTGACTTTGGGTCAGTTATTTAATGTTTTTGCACATTGGTTCCTGCCTCTGTCAAGTGGGGACAGTAATACTGGCCTCCGGTTGTTCTGGTGTTGTTCATATAAGATAATATATTCGAAATGTCTGGCATATAGTAGATACCCCAAAGTGCTCCCATCATTCTGTTTTTGAAATTTACAGCTGTAGAGATGATAAGAAGTCACAGAGAATAAATGGAACTGAATTCTCCAGGCCTATCAAACACTTCCCCTAAACTGCTTTACAAAGCTCACCTTTGTTCACAATATACAGCTCTCACTGGGGTGGAATTCAGTAAGAGTCCTGGCTCAAAGAAATCTTTGCTCAAAACCCTTCCAGGGCCCAACTGCCTACTAAGCATATCTAAACTCTTCAAGTTCTTTTATCAGCTCATATACTGCTCCCATCCAGCCAATTTCTTACTATCTTCCACTATTCTCCATCATAATCTTCTGGTTTATTCATTGGGATGACAGATTTTATTTTCCAAAAATTTTTCTGGTCCCCCACCATCTTCCAGAACTGTGCCACTCTCTCCTCAGGAGCTGGAGTCTACTTTCTGTCCTCTTGGACCTGGGCAGGATTTTGTGACTTCCTCACGAAGAGAGTGAAGTAGAAGCTGCTTTGTGACCTAGTGACCCTAGGCTGTGAGAAGTGATAAGACTTCTTGCTCCTGCTGCTTTCTCTTTCTAGGGATGCTCAGCTTAAGAGCTCAGACATTTTGCTGCAAAACAGTGAGGCAGCCATGTGGGAGGTAATGTGGAAGAGTCCCAGCCAGTAGCACATAGTTGAGGTCCTAGGAGACACCCAGTATCAACCACCAAACATTTGTGAACAAATCTTTTTTTTTTTTTTTTTGTGAACAAATCTTTAGGTGATTCTAGCACCCAGTCTTGAGCTGCCCCAGATATAATTTATGGAGAAATGAGTTGTTGTCTCCACCAAACACTGTGTAAATTTCAGATTCATGAGAATAATGAATGTTGTTTTCAGCCATTCAGTTTTGGGGTGGTTCAGTACTCAGTAATAGATAACCAGAACAACTAAGGAGTACTACTTATTTACATTAAACTTTTTTGGGGAAATAAAAGTCATATTTTTCTATCCTTTATTTAGAAGACAAAGCAATGCTGGGCATACAGCATATACCACAAATGTGGTCTTTAGCGATCATCTAATCCAGTAATTTACAAATCACTCTAGAGCTGAATTTTTTTGAAAGTGGTTATCCTGGGCCCTATTTCTTGTGATTCTGATGAAAAAGATCTGAGATGGTACCCAAAAATATAGTTGAAAGCCTTCTGATGAGTCTTTAGACTTGGAAATCACAGATACAACTTACTCTTCTAAACTTAAAGATGCAGAAGGCAGGAATGAATTTACCTTAGGTAGCAAAGTGTGAGCAGAGCTGAAACTAGAACTTAATTCTACTGCCTCTTCCACTGGCTCATCTTCTGAAACACCTTTCTTCAAAGATAACATAGGGTAGAGGCATTCACTTACTTCCTGTACCACCTGTCCTTCACAGTAATGGAGAGTACATTTATCTCTGCTCCATAATGCAGACCATTTTTTTTTTCAAATGAATGAAATACTACCATGCATTCACAAGGTCTGAGTGGAAAGGGCTCTGAAAACACTGCAGGAGGGGGGAAATTATGAGCTAGAAATGATTGTTTTCTCTTTGCCTGACTGCCAAGGTCAATCCACACATATACATATGTTTCCTCCTTCATGTACCTGCAAAGGTTGAATTAGATGTGGACTGTACAGTTGATCTGTACATTTCCAGCCGACATGCTCACAATGTGCTAAAGAATAGAGCACCACAGGGAAAAATGGATGAGGTGAAAATCATTTCTGTCGCTCTGGGAGGAACATGACAGATCAATCAAGGCAGGTTCTGGATGAATGAAGTCAGCGAATTGGAAGTCCTTGCAAAAAACTTCTTTCTGCTTTTTCCAAGCCTTCAGCCAGTTATAAGATTGATTTTTTAAATGACCCAAGTATTTTTAATAGTGTCTTTCTTGCTTCCCCGAAATCACCTCACAGCCTCTTTCTGCCATAATTTCACTTTTAAATCTTGAATTATTTCTTGATATATCTTTATGATATTTTAAAAAAAGTCATCTGATTTTGGGGTTACAAGCTTTCTTCTGAAACTTGATTTTGAATAGGCAGAGAGATTTATTTTTTTAAATTTTTGTTAGGTCTTAATTTATGTTTTTCACTGGCAACAGAACTTGGTACTTGAAAATTTTGATAAAAAAAAAAACAAAAACCCTTGCTTTATAAATGGATTTGGTTGCCATTTTTTTTTTCTTTTTTTTAGAGAGAAGGAGAGAGCGAGCGAGCACAGGTTTTCATCGGGGATGGCAGAGTGAGAAGGAGAAGGAATCCTAAGCAGGCTTCACTCTAAGCACAGAGCCCAAGGCAGGGCCCCATCCCTTGACCCTGAGATCATGACCTGAGCCAAAATCAGGAGTTGGATGTTTAGTTGACTGAATCACCCAGGTGCCCCTTGGTTGCCATTTAAGAACCAAGAGAATATGGCCATGGGATATTTTATCTTCTGCTCCCCAGTCTTGATTTTCCAGGTTGAGGAAACATGAGTTATTCCCAGAATTAATTACCCTAAAGCCAGGTTACGTTGACTTGTTCCTCCTCAAAATGGAAGCTCAATAGATGGAATGATCATTAGACTTCATTAACCACTCCTCCTGTTGTTACTCCCACCATAGTTGGGAAATTTTCATGCCTGTACCCATGTGCCTTTCCCCAGTTTGTAAAGTTTCTCTTTTATATTTGGTTTGTTATTTTTCCTAATTTATATTTGGTTCCTTTTTCTCCTAATTTGTAAATTTTCTCATTTAGGTTTGGTTTGCTTAAATCTGATTGTCCCTGTGGGCATTTCCTTAAGGTTCGGATGTTTTGTTCTTGGTATTAACTTGAACTTTTAATAATAATAGCTAGTACTTTTTGAGTGCTTACAATTGTGTCACTTACACTTCATTAATACAAGCATTATTTTGTTTAATCCTCATACTATCCTAGTGAACTAGATGGTATTACTATTCCCATTGTAGAGATAAACTGGAGAAAGAAATGAGGATCTGTATGTTGTCCAATAACACAAACTGGTAGAAAGGGCTTAATCATTTATGATTGTGTCCTAGGTGATAAACTGACCTTTTCTGTCTTCTGTGTGTGCTTTTGGCCCAGATTTTACTTAAGTTAAGGTTTAAAAGGGGTATTCAGTTTGTCTTAATTCAATAGTTATCAAACTTGAACATAATCAGAATCACCTGGAGGGCTCCATAAGCCATAAATCACCAGGCTCAGCCCACAGAGTTTCTATTTAAAGAATCTGGAAGAAGTTTCCCAGTGCACTTTTTCAACAAGTTTTCAGAAGGCAGTGCAGTAGCCGATGGCTACTGGTCTGGGATGGCTCTCTGAGAGCTGCTTCTTTGGTTTCCTCCTTTCAGGTAAAGTTAAGACCCTTCCTTTCTCATTCCATCCAAATGTGGCAAGCTAATATATATTATCAAAATTAGGCAATTCTCTCTCTCTCTCTCTCTCTCTCTCTCTCTTTTTTGCCTCCTAGAAACAAAATAATGCCTGGTTTATGATTTTTCTGTTTTACTTTCTAAGATGGCTGTGGTGTCGGCTTCTGACTAAAGCTGCTTCCTCAAATTTCAGTGATGATTTTGGCTGAATGGTAGCACACACTCAGAGGCCTGGAAGTACTGATTTTGCCATGCCTTGTAGTTGGATACAGCAATGGGCAGATGGTCACTTTAAGGGACCTACATAATCCTAATGGTTCTGGAACTTCAGGCTGCTGCTCTGTAGGCTGGGCCATTTTCTTGCTTTTTCATTATGGCCCTTAGTTACGGTGGAGATTTATGGGTAGTGTGGGTCTGATTTCCCTAGGAGGTGATAATTTACCAAAACCTTTCTATTCTTTGTATTCATTGAATACACCGATTGTCCCTTGACTGTTTTCATTGTTGGCAATTTTTACCAGTTTTTAAAAACTTTTGGCTCATTAAGTCTGTTGGTAGACCCTTGAATTAATGTAGGTTAAATGATTTTTTATGTGAAATACTCCAGAAAGATATTAGAAGACCAGGGAGATGAAAGTTTCCCTGGTACACCATACATGGTGTATGGGTGGGAAGTGCAACATTGGTATAAGATGGGCAAAGATGCCCAAATGGCATCTCAGAATGGAAAGGCCCAGATGTACCTCCCTGAGGAACATGACTGCCCTTCACCTATAACTCTGCCATCTGATAAAAGTGGGGTCAGGAAATGGTGATAGGATTTAAAGTGTTGGCACATTTTTTTACCTCTGTGGAAGTGGATGACATTATACTCTTGTACCATGGATCATGGAATTATAAGACACTTGAGTGGGCAAGTTCAAAGATCTTCTAATGTACCTCAGTGCCTACCACATTAAGACACTGGATTCAGAGGGAAAATGACTTGTTTTTTGACACTTGTAGAGTATTATAATCTTGGGCCAGTCATTTAACATGTCTCTTTCCTCATCTGTAAAATGCAGAAAAGAACATCTGCTGCACAGGCAAGGTGGTAAGATGAAACCAATTGAGATAAGGAGCAGAAGATATGGCTTTATATTTGACTTTCAAGTTCTGTCATTATGTGAGACTCAGAATTAATTTGGCTTTGCATCTCACATCCTAAAAAGTGACCTCTGCCCTAGTCAGACTGGTTTCCTTATGGTGCCATGAGCATGTCACTCTGTTCTCCTTGACTTTGTGCAAAAGTATCCATGCATTTTACTGACTGAGTCTAAATTTGTGGATTTGGCATCTCCCAGTATAGTTCCATTATGTGTTCTTTCTGGGAGAAGCTGAGTCAGATGAGGAGGGGTAATGCTAAAGGATATCAGGTGTGTGTGTGTGTGTGAAATCACTTAATCCCTACTTCCTGACCCTCTGCTCTTTGGCACTGAGCATCCCATTGACATAAATATGTGGCTTTTTCCTGTTCTCTGGGCACTGAGCATGGCAAAGAAATAAATATGTGGCTCCTTCCTGCTCTTAGCTCCTTGCCATTCCAGGGAGGCTAACTGCACTGCCACACTGTTGCCTACAAAATGTTCTCAGCAGAGTGAAACTTTTAAATCCAGGAAATGCTCTTGTGTCACATCTGACAAAGAAGCATCTAAGTGGTGCAGAATATGTGCACCACAGATTTCATATAGAACTAAGTGGAGCATGCGGAATTCATAATGAGAGTATTTATCCTTCTCATCTGCCAGCTTATAGATTGATAGATCAACCACTGCAGACTGTTTCATTATAGATTTGCCATTATATTTCATCTTCTTTGCTTCTATAGCTGCTTTAAAGATCATATTTATTTTGTATTATGGCCTGCCCCTGCAAGGGATGTTTGAATCCTTATTAACTACTAGCAAAGCTGCCCCTTGGTAAATTTCTTTTTTTTTTTTTTTAAATTTTATTTATTTATGATAGTCATACAGAGAGAAAGAGAGAGAGGCAGAGACACAGGCAGAGGGAGAAGCAGGCTCCATGCGCCGGGAGCCTGATGTGGGATTCGATCCCGGGTCTCCAGGATCGCGCCCTGGGCCAAAGGCAGGCGCCAAACCGCTGCGCCACCCAGGGATCCCCCCTTGGTAAATTTCTGCAGCTCACTATGTCTCAAGTGCACATGTCATAAAGAATATTTTTATTAAAATTTTCTTGATATATTTTTGAAGGTGAACAAAGGAAGCTATGGTAGATAGAAGCTCCTATTGAGAAAGCATTTATTTACTATCCTTGATAACTGTAACAAATCGATCCCTTCATTTCATGCCTGGCAATGTGTGTGTGTGTGTATATATATATATATATATATATATATATATATATATATATATATATATATAAAGTGCCCATGAACTTTAAGGACCTCATTGAGACCAAGGCCGAGGAGCACAACATCGTTTTCATGCCAGTCATTGGGAAGCGACACGAAGGGAAGCAGCTTTACACCTTTGGCTGCATCGTCATCTACATTGACCGGGGAGTCATGTTTGTCCAGGGTGAGAAGACCTGGGTGCCCACCTCCCTGCAAAGCCTGATTGACATGGCCAAGTAGAGAGGGCAGGCTGCAGCAGGCTGGACACTTGGACTGCAGAGGGGATGTAGTTATAAATAAATGGTATTTTAAACTGCCTATATATATATATATATATATATATATATATATATATGCTCATTATTTACCTTTTGCAACAATTCTCTGAGGTAGGTTTTATTAGTGAAGCAGCCAGTGTTCAGAGAGTTCAGTAAATGCCAAAGGAGCACAGAATTAGAAACTCAGACTTCAGGTCTGAGCCTAGTTCTGTATCCCTTGTGTCCTTGAGCAAGTGAAACAGGCTCTCATACTATCCATGAAATCCACTCTCCAAGTGTTGCCGTGAAAGTTCACTATGATAATGCATGGGAAGTGCTAAGCACTGGCTTGGTTCTACGAAAGCACTTATTAAACATGAGCTATCACCAATAAAAGGCATAGTCGGGATTCAGATCTCGGCCTTTCCATCTCCTAAGTCCATTTTCTCGAGCTCCAGGCTTTGCTTATTTTTATTTTCATGCTAAATGAAAATCTTATCTAGCAGGTGAGCTTGGCTATTTATTTATGAACCATAGCAATTAGCATTTTTGAAGTGGAATCAAATATTTGCTATTTTGAGGGGGCCCTAGTAACAGTGTTTAGGACTTCTGTTAAAATAGTAAAGATAAGTACTATTTTTCTGATGAGCATATCAGGAGGATTCATGAGATACTGATTCAATTTTAAAGAAACTCACAAGTGCAAATTTGGCTTACAAAAGAAAACAATATGGGACAGTAGATAAGTGGGAGAGTGTATTATTCGCCATAGTTAGTGCCTCTCTGAGTGCACAACAAGATCTTCTACCCTAGCCTTCTGTGACTCAATTCAGCCTATGGAAAATGAGTGGAATATGGCTTATGTATTCCCCATGGGATAGCCTCCCCATGGGATAGCCTCTGTACTCTTTTCCCTTCCTGGCTGAACTGACAACAAACATGAGACCTTGGAAACCACAGGCAGAAGATGGAGAGCCATACACAAAAAGTACTTGGGTTTCTTTTGATCGTGAGTGGGGGTTCCCACCTGTCCGTCAAAAATATCCATATGGAATTTACTTGAGCAAAATATAACTTTGTTTTGTGTTGGGACATTATCGTTTTTGGAATTTGTTTGTTACATTATACTAATAAATGTTTCCCAAACTTTGGCAGCTGTGCCAGTTGGATTGATCTTTAGTTCAAAAACTCCTTGCCTTCTTCATCTTCTGATGAGTTAAGGTTCACCTCCTGCCTGTAGGAAGAATGAACCAGTTCATGGCCCCTGGAGAAAACCTTGAAAATCTCTTCCTCCTTTGTCTACCTGCTAACCCATGAGGATCTTCACATACTTCCTATTAGTTTCTATGAGCCTTTCCCCCCTACCATTGTGCTGCTCAGTACCAGGTATTTTTCTGTATCATATATCCTATCATATACCACTTAGTACAATTCAGACAGAATTTGAAACTTAATTTAGCTCACAGGAGCTTCAGGTATGGTAGGAAAGGTAAGCTGGGAAGAGTGGGGGGTTAGTTCTCTTTCACTGCTAAATGACCATGTAGCTTTGGACAAGCCTCCATTTCTCTAAAACTCTGTTTATCCTCTGTAAATGTGGTTAATCCCTGTGCTACTTCTCTCCCTGAGATTCTTCGAGGATGACCATAGGGTTTATGAGAGCATTTCTATGAAATTTTAAAGTCTTCTGCCAGGCATTATAGCTATTTATATAAACTAAGAATATGCCCGTCAGAATCTTTATAGTAAAATGGTAACTGCCTAGTGCCATTTACAAGAGGTTTCTTTTTCTTTGTAAAAGGCAGTGTGGTGTATTAAAACAAACTGATAAGCTTTATTTAACTCTCACATTCCACTGGTTACTAGTTGTATGAGCTAGTAATTCATGGAGCTGGCAGCTCTAGGACTCAGTTTCCTATTCTGAAGGTTTTGGATAATAATGCCTACTTTGCCAAGTGTTGTGAGACCAAATGAGGGCCTGCAAATAGGCACTGAAAAATATAAAAATCTGTGTATTTGAAAGATTTGCTACAGGTCAGATCTTTCTAGCATTAATAATTGTTTGCATGTGTATTAGCAAATATTTAACCATGGAGATAAGGGAGAAGACCAACTTAATACTGAAAAATTAGAAGTCACCATCAGTTGGAGGTCAGAGGGAGCATCTTTGAAAGTAAGTGCCAGCCGGTGGGGTATTTTTGGTCTGACTAATGTAATGTCTAACTATATGGGATGTCTGTAAGGACCAATTTTTGCATAAAGAGTTTCCTTGTACTGAGGAGTGCAGCCACGTACAGCCAGGAGTGTTTACTACACTCCTTACTGACTGAGGATTGAAGCCTAAAGAAGAGGCAGGATAGCCACAGGAGTGTCTGGTTGTTCTTTCCCTATTTTAATATAGTTTCTCTTCAGATGTTTGTGGTTCCTTGCAGTGAAGTGACTATCATTTGGAAAGTGTTATCTAGTCATATGCAAATGAAGAAAAGTCTGTCCTTCCTGCTCCATTTACTCAATCCCCTCTAACCATCTGAACAAAACATGGGGGACCATTTTTGAGGGTAACTGACAAACTCACACATTTTAAATTGGAGAAAAGCATTTGTGGTATTCACATAGTATTCTCCCCTAGGGATGGTGGGAAAAAAACAATTCTGAGTCTGTGTGTAAAAGAATGGTGGCCCCATTTAAACCTGTGTGTGAGTAGATGGGGGAAGTGGGGAGGGAGCTGTAGGAATAGAAATACCAAGAAGAATGGTAGGTGAGGTGATGATAGAGAAAAAAAAAAAGAAGAGAAGATGATGAGAATTTTACAAGATATCCCAAGCTAGAAGGGAGTGGAAATATATCTGTCTACGTGTCTGTGAAGGACACTGATGTTGTCAGAGGGCTTTGTTCTGGAATGAAGCTGCCTGCAGAGAGATTTCCTGTGTGACGTTTATGGGAATATGAAGTTCTTTTTCTTTACAAGTAAATATTTGAGTTATCTAACCCTAAAATGTCTGTGAAGAGATTTATGGCTTATGACTAATTCCATGTTATTGATGGGCAGAAATAGAAGAGAGAAATGGAATCCAAAAGTAATCTCCAAATTTCATTTTAACCCATAGTTTCAAGTGGTAGAATTGTTAACAAGCAGCAGAACTGATGGATTTAGTGTTGCCTCCTATCTATCTGGCACATCTCCCGGAAAAAGGAACTAATTCAATAATGAAAAGGCCCCAAATCAGTAAGCAGTAGGAATGGTGGAGGGATCAAAGGCCTTAGCAATATGCACACTAAAGAACTCTTGCTGAACTGATTTTTAACTTATCTTTGTATCACTTTTGGACAATTGGTAGTTAGGAAATAGAAGAAAATGCCCTGTCACTATCTCAGGACTAGATATGGCCCCATTTATCCTACCAAATCCTATATGGAATCCCCAGTCTGAAATCCTTCTTAGCCACTTTTTTTCTATTTCCCTGCTACTACTTTGCTTAATTAGAAGCCTCTTTTTCCCCCAGTCTTTAGAAGTCCTATTTCTTTAATATTCAAGTCAACTTTTTCCTTCTCTATGAGGCCCTCTTATAATCTAATGTTTGTCAACTCCTAAATTTTACGTGTTGGATGTCCTCTTTAACTCCAGAAGGGATGGGCCACCTGTAGGCTCAGTCCCTCCTGGTCCTTCCAAGAAGGAAGAAAGACAAAAATCCAGAAAATGATGGATTTAAGGTCCACTGTCTTCTATAGGCTGGAAATCCAGAGTTCTAGGGAATAAGCTTATGAGTCTCAGCCTTTGCTGTCTCCCCATCACTCCTACTGTCAGGTACTCTGTTTATATACTCTGCTGCCTCCCTTTTACTACCTAACATTGCCATTTCATTCTAAATTTGGATACCAAAGCATTGTTGGAGTCTGCAGAACTTTTCTAGATCATGCTAGTCTCTTGCTTTTGCAGGGTGTAGTGCTAAATATTAAATAGTGGTTTCTCTATTCCGTGAAATGAATAATCCCCTAGGATGGTCTTCCATCTTTCTTCATGTGGCACTTAATTCCTAGTCTCTAGGTACCACCTAGTCCTCCAGCTAGCTGTATGAAAATTTGTTAAGTCTTTTTAAGCCTTACTTTCTGTATATGGAAATTGGCAGAGTAGTTAACACCTACTTCACAGACCTACTGCAGCAATGAAATTAGTTGATTCTTGGGAATTTACCTTTCACAGAGTAAATGCTCAAAAATATTAGCTATTATTTTTTATGTTCTTAATATCATTATCAATATGCTACATCTGTTGAATTAAAATTATCTGCTTGATTTGCACCTGAATTTGCCATCATGCTCCTAAAATGGTAATGTTATGCAGTAAACATGGATCCTAACTCTTAGATGTATCCACTCAGTTGGTCAATCAGTGATTTAATAGCTATTTGAATATCTATTATGTTCCTAATGGGAAAATTGAAGAATAATTTCTGAAATAAGACACAGAAATTCACCATAAAGGTGCTCACATTCTAGTATACATGATATTGGTATCCCTAAGGTGTTTAAACTTACTTTCTACAAATTCACAAATCCTATGAAATAGGTATAACAACCCAACTAAACTGTTTCAGATGAGGAAATAAATAATTAGAGAGACTGAGAGGTTTGTCCAAAATCATACTATTAGTGAATAGCACAGTTAGGATTTAGAAGACAGAGTTCTACAGCATCAAATAATCAAACAGCATATCAGGTGAATCATGTAAAACTGGCGTTTTTGTTCATCAGAACTGATTGAATATTGTTAGTTTCATATAGTTCCAATATAAACACAGTCTGTAGTTAGAGAGACAAGGAAAAAATCATGGAAAAACTAAAATTTAATGTAGACAGTAGAAACTTGACAAAACTTTTTTGAAAGAGGGGTATCAAATAAACAGGAGTGAATAAGGCATTGGGCAGAAATTCTCAAACCTTTGCTAGATGAGGAATAAAAATGTGGAAATACTGGGTTCAGATTGTGGATATTTGTGAAAAGAAAAGCTTGTGTTGTGTTTGGTAGCTCCTGAGAGATTTTCTTTTATTGGAAAAACAACATGAAAGCCAGGAGCCAGGAGCAATGTTGATGTAAATGCAAACATGTGTGAGTATCCCTATGCAAACCCATCAGATAGATGAGTGTAAGGAGACACTGCAGTGGGAAGCTTATTAGGAAGCAAGTTCATCATTTTGAGGATGAGCTAATGTCGGAAAGGATATAATCGAAGGCAAGGATATAATTGAGTCATTTCACAGCAAGAATCAAAAGAATTTGAATTCATTTTGTGTAGTGAGTAGGGAGAGAGAGAAGAATCAAAGATTATTCCTAGGATTCAAACCCAGGTGGCTAAAAGAAAAGAAAGGTAAAATTACAAATAGAAAATGGAAAGTTAGGAGGAAGAATTTTTGGGGGGAAGGGAAAAATGACATGATGAGTTTAGGTTTGCGATTTGAGCTGCTGGTATTTAATCAGAGATACCCAGTAGGTAGCTGGAACTATGGGTGATGGTTTTGCAGAAGTTGATAATGAAGTCAAGCTTGTAGAGGTAATGATTGAAACCATGGCATGAGATAGTTGTCTGAGAAAGATGACATCGTATGGGATAGCAATTGAGGATAGAAATTGAAGAATGTCAAGATTTGAAGGAATATGTATAAAGCACAGCCAGGTTAGAAGATGAGCAGGAATGCTCAGAAAAGTGTTATCATAGAAGTTTGTAACATATAGTGATGACTGACCCCATCAAATTGTCTTAGCAGAATCAGTGAAGATGAGGAAAGATAAAAGGCCATTTTGTGAGTAGTTGACAATTAGGGTGCCATATGTCACCCTGAAAGGTTTGTTTTTTTGGGGGGGTATAGTAGTTTCAAAGGAAGAATGCTAAGGTTTAGGGAATAAACAATGAAAAAGTCAACAAGGCTGTACAATGTGTTCATTTTTAAGATCTAGGAATCAATCTTTTAGAGGAAGGTTGGTCTGACCAATCCTTGTTATTTAATTATTTTGAAAGTGATTTTGGAGTATGTTTCTTCATATGCACATATGCACATGTGAAAGCTCAAGAAACATTCAAGATTCTGTCCTTCCTGTCAAATCTGGAGGAGATTAGATGGAGGTTTGTAAAGTTATTAAGGGGAGAGCTACAGATAGTGTGATTTCCAAAACATTACCTTTGCTTATGAAAGAACATAAAATAAATGAACTGGAGTAACAAGTGTGATGCTAGAAAAGTGATCTCCTAGGAGATGGGAACACTAGCCCATTCCTTTCCAATGAAGCCCAGTACCCTTTTCAATAGCCTTCCACTAGAGCAGCGAGTTATATTATTTTTTTGACATGAATATGGGCATGTTAGGTTATTGAAAGAATGCAGTTGTTCTTATATGATCAAAGCAATGAGAGAACTATGAGACAGATTTTTTCCCAGGTGGCTTTGGGGTTATTTCTATTGTTTGACATTGACTTATAACAAATAACTTGATCAGATTCTGTTAGAAAAGTCTTATGCATGTATTTTGAAATTACAGCTTTGAAGTTTTATACATGTACATATGAAATTATACTTTGCCTTTACTACCAAGAAAAGAGCCATAAGTACATTGCTCCTTTGCTAATGAAAAAGAATAAAGTTAACAATTTAGAATCTTAGCTTTTCTTCATATCAGAGAAGAATGTTTTTAGAATCAGAAGCATTAAGAATATTTTATAAAAATATTCTCAAAACTATTTCTTTTTTGGCCATTAATAGGATAGGGTCACTGCTGTGCTGAACAATATGTAACACATTTCCAGAAAAATGTAGATGAATCTAGAATGAAAAATAACACTGTTAAAAAAAAGAAAAAAAAGAAAAATAACACTGTTGACACTCATTTTATGCCAACCACTCTCTTAAGAATGTTAGACTAGATTGATTAACTCATTTCATTCTTCTGACATCTGTGGGCAATAAAATCTATAATTACCATTGTATAGATGAAGAAGCTAAGGTACTGCAATGGGAATAGTTTGCTTCACTAGAAGTCAGTAGAGCTGGAATTTGAACTCAGGCTACCCATTTGAAGAATAGAAGCTCTTTTTTTTTTTTTTTAAAGATTTTATTTATTTATTCACAAGAGACACACAGAGAGTAGCAAAGACATAGGAGAAGCAGGCTCCATGCAGGGAGCCCGATGTGGGACTCGATCCTGGGACCCAGGGACCACACCCTGAGCCAAAGGCAGATGCCCAACCACTGAGCCACCCAGGCATCCCAGAATAGAAGCTCTTAATCATGATAGTATGTTACTTGTAAAGGCCATTTACATTCTTCAACTAAAAATGATCTCATAATGGAAAGCTAACTGGGAATAATTTTGGGTGACTGCGTCTGGATTCACTCTTAGGAAGGTGAAATCAGAGCAGATAAGAGTGCTACTTTCTTTGGGAATAAATTGACTGTGGCAGCTGTAAACCCCTTATCTTGAAAGGTACATTTTTGCACTAGGACAACAACAAAAACTCTTTTGGAAATGAAAGAAGGGTTTCTTTGGACTCTATGTATCCCTCTAAGCCCTATAATTGTGTATCTCCACCCCTGCATTGCACTGTGGGAAGCTTGGACTAAATTGCACTTAGCTTACCAGTTTCACTGCCTACTCATTAGCTAAATGATAAAATCCCATCCAATTGAACAGATGTGGACATGGATGCCCCACTTTGTGTGTGGCAAATGAAGGACAGTAAACATATGGGGAAAGTCACACCTGAGCACTTGCAAGTGATCAGACGAGTGAAAGCCTGCTGAGAGGAGAGAAGATGGTGTGAAGCACTGCCAGCTCAGGGGTGGGCAGAGTGCAGGAGAAAGGACTTCAAAGACTTCATCCTGATAACGGACTTGCCTAGTTTAATTCATTGATTATGCGACTGCCCCACTGCCTGGGGAAAAAGGGGATGAATCTCAGGATACAAGACAGTCAAGTTTGTTCAAGTTCTCTGGAAGTACATTAAAAAAAATATTGGGTCAAAACTATTAATAGTCCAAATATGTTTGACTTTCATTAATGTTTTCATCCATATTCCACGGGAACTGCCTCTCTGTCATGTACATTCCCTCCTTGATAATCTGTGGGGTTTGTAAAAGGCAGAGAACAGCTTATGCTCCTACTGGTCACGTATTTTGGTCTTGATTCTAAGTTCCTAGGGAGCAAAGTAGAGGTCCTTGGAGCATGCCATGGTATAGTGTCTATTGTAAAAGATCAGCTAAGCAATAGGTGTGGCAGGTATGGAGCAGGGGCTTGGTAGGAACATGGCAATAGAAAGTACTTAGAAACTTCACAGGTGGAAATGGTCTTTTTTAAACCATTATAAATGGTCCTCAGGAAAAAATATGTGATTTTGAGACCTGACACATCATCATTCTAAATATTACACATCAAAGGTTAGAAAATCTTTTTCATAAAGGGCCAGATAGTATATATTCTAGGTTTTGCAGGTCATATGGGTTCTTTTTTCTTTTTTTAAAGATTTTTAAAATTTTATTTTAGAGAGAGTGAGCACACATGTGGCAGAGGGGCAGAGGGAGAGAAACTCAACCAGACTCTGTGCTGAGTGCAGAGCCCAATGCAGGGTTCGATCTCAACCCTTAGATCATGACCTGAGCTGAAATCAAGAGTCAGACACTTAATCAACTGAGTTACCCCACCCAGGCACCCTGAACATAGATGGTTTCGTATAAGTACCGCGCGCTAACCGGTTGCGCCCCTGGAGCGCCTCATAGATGGTTTCTATTGCAACTACTCAGCTCTCCAGTGATAGTGTGAAAGCAGTCGTGGGTAATGCAAAAACAAATGGGTACATCTGTGTCTCAATAGAACTTTATGTACAAAAACAAGTAGGGAGCCAGATTTGTCTATAGGCCAAAGTTCATAGAACCTAATTGAGTTCATGCACGCTTACACTCACCTACACATACATACAGGGGTCAGAAAACAGTAACTTCTCACTGTATCTTTTTTCTTAAAATGTTTCTTAATTTGATCAGACTTCTGACCTGACTGCAGATTCTCTTACATATACATACACATGTACATATACATATACACTTCATATATGTATGTATATATATATGTAGACTTCATATATATATAAAACACATCTATTTGGTCAGTGCTGAGGGTTTCAAGCATTGTGCTAAAGGTACGGGAATAAGGAGGAAAAGGTAGCTTCTTCCCTCAAGAACCTCACTGGCTGCTAAGGAAGGTAGGTAAATACAGATAAATGTAAACACACTAGGTTATGTACTGTGATGGCTTTATGAATAATAGGCTGAGGGATTCACAGAGAATAGGTAACTAACTCCTCCTTCTGTGAAAGAGCTGCCTGAAGGGAATCTTCAAGGACAGGTGGGATTTAAGAGTTAGAGAAGAAAAGGGTGGAACATATGTGAATGCGTGGGTGCGAGGGGGGAATTCTGGAAGAGGAGCTACAGCTAGGGACCAGACCATAACAGACTTTTATCTTTCCAGAGAGGCTTTCTGCTATGAGAGAGTCTTGTTTGGTTAAAAAGACATGTCTTCCATTAAAACCTTCCACAAAATTTCCTGTAAATCTATTTGTGTCTTTCTTGTGCTATATTACTGTCTGCCTTGTGTTATAATAATTTTTGTACTTATCTTCCCTATGCCTACTTAATTTTCCTAGAAAATAGGACTCTGACTTACTAAAATTTATATTCTCTCCTCTCCATAGGTTAATCCCCTGGCCGGGTCTTGAGACCTTGTTTACTACTTAAATTTAATTTCTACTCAGGTCTTTGCTCCCTAATGCCTCAATCCTGGCTGCAACTTTGAAATGAACATCTCATCCATATCAGTTTTGTTTCTTATTTCAAGTACTCAGATCTGGCCCCTGACACATAGTTATGAGTCCAGAATGATGAATATTGACCGATTCAGTTAAGAAGAATGGTACAAGAGAAAATTACTGTATCAATATGCAGTAGATTCCCAGGTTAGATGCACAGAGAATGCAAACACTTAACTGGAGCAGGAATTCTGAGATTGTGTATGAAAGGGCACTTAGTGCTTTCATTTTCAATTATGTGCTTGAAAAGTAACTTACTTGAGATGAGAAAGGAGAGTGGAAAGTGATACTTTTTCAATTATGTTCTGTACGGTTCCAAGTAGCTAGAATACATTGTCCAACTGGGGGAAATAGGGTGAACGATGGTGAATTAAATTAGATATGAATCTGAAGTGGCAAGGAAGTTGTGTACGAACACAAAGAACAAAGTTGAATTTGTGCAACATTATTGGGAAACAACTCTGAACCGTACACTGTAACAGAACCCCGATCTAGGAACTGGAGGACAATCAGAGATAGAGCCTTTGTCATCAAGGAGCTTGCATGCAACAGTGACCCACTCATGAAGATGCCTTTAGCTCATGAGGGAGAGTGGTCTTTTGTTTTGGAAAATCTCTTCATGATCCAAAGGGTCTCTTGGCTCAAGACGATGATAGCTGTCTGCACTCTGGAGGAAGGGCTTCTGTGACTGTATTTAGTCATGCCTGTGAACTAGGAACTGCCAGAGTCATCCTTACACCAGGAAACAGATTAAACTATGACCTCTGGAGGACTCAGGACTGAGTTTATGGTAGGCGAGGGTAGAATGGCAGATGTCACAGTGGCACTACTCTTTGATAGATTTCTATTCCACAAGGAGAAGAGAAATAATTATTGCTTGCCTACTGAGGCAGACCTTATTTTTCCAAAGATGGCTGTCCTGAGTGTTTTTCTACAATGAAACTTGCTACTCTCTCACTGATAAGTCGAGTCTGATTTCCCTGCCCTTGAGTATGGGAGGGTTTGTTGTAATCAATAGGATGTGGAAGAAGTGATGCTTCATGATGTTTGAAGCTAGCTCGTGAAAGGAGAAGCAGTGTGTGACTCACTCACTGTTCAATTTGTGCTTGGAGCCCTGAGGTACTATGTCAAAAAACTCTGATGCAGCCATGCCCATGACAAATTCCTGACACAGAGAATCCACGGCATAGTGTAAAAGTGGTTTTCTTATGCCACTACCTTTGGGGTGATTCGTCAGGCAGCAATAGTAACTGGAATACCTACTGTACATCTCACAATGTGCTTAGGGTTTTACATTCATTACTTCACCTAATCCTCAAATCAATTCTTAAAGGTGAGTTTTATTACCTTAGGATTTTAGATAAGAAAATCAGTGTGGAGAAAAGTTATGAAACTCACCTAAAGTTATGGCTATTAAGTGGAAGAACCAGGACTCACATCAAGGTCTAGCCAATTCTAATGCCTGTAACCCTTGGTAATGATAAGAAGTGTTTCCAGTCCAAAGATAAGAATCACCTGATAAATACTAGCATCCAGGCTCCATCTTAATTCCACTGAATTATTTTGAACCAATACCTAAGGAGCTTTTTTTTGTTTTTTTCCACCAGAGAAGTTTGGTAATACTGTTATATGCCACCACATCGACTGAATGAAATTCTCTAAATAATACTTCCGCCTTAGTGATGCTGCTGTGGAAGACCACACCTAGCACAGTGTTTGGTGGAGATTAAATGCTCACCAAGTGAGTGCTAAACTGAACTGGCTTTTGCAAATGATCTAACATTGGCCACTTAAGAGTGTCTTCCATGAATTATCACCAGAGGTATTAGCTAGGATGGTGCAAGAAACACAGACTCACAGATCCCACCTTAGGCGCATTGAATCAGAATCTGCATTTTAAATAATATCCCCAGATGTTTCAAATGCACATTAGATTTGAGGAACACTGATTTAACGGATTCTGCTACTCATTTAGGAAAAGTTCCCAGCAATGGGATTTTTGGGCTGTTTGCCACTGAGTTCTCCAATGTGCTACTGTGAAAAAACTTAAAGAAATCCCAGGAAAATGATTCTGCAACATGGAGGTTGTATTTTTAAGAAAGTCTTTTTGGAAACTATAGAGCTAGACAATATTAGCTCTGAAACCTTGTGGTTACATTCTGTGCTAATGAAAGCTCAATTCTGCTATCAGTGTCTTGCCTGGAAAATGATTTCCTTATTGTTTCCCAGACATTCCTACCTTGTGAGCAATCTGTCAGGAAGAGAGCAGTTTTCTGTATGCAGGGTTTGTAAAAGGAGTCAACAACCATTCTGATTTGTTTTCAGATGGGATCAGAGGGATCTATTTAATCTGTTGATCTGTAATATCCTCCTGATACAGTCAGATCATACACATGACCTACCCATTCCCGTGAAATGGTGACCCAAGCACTTCTTCAAGGAAGTCTAGAACAAATTGTATTTTCTTAGATTTACATCGTTTATGATTAATGAGCCTGCAATGCTGCTCTATAATTGTAAACACATGTGATTTAGAATCCATTTGTTGCCACACACCCTGACTTTCATACAAATCTTCGGTCGTGCATTGGCCAGGAGAGTTCAACAAACTCCTGTAGCTCCACATAATCTATACCTCCCAAGGTTCCTGTACACGTGAGGGCACAGCTGGGCAGTAAATTGAAGACTACAACTGAGGGAGGGGGAAAGAAATCCTTAGAGCCTTCAGAATTTTCCTTGTTTAATTAAATGACATTTTGTAGTTACTTTATCAAGTGTCATTTATCAAGTACCCTCCTTCAAAGAACTGCCCTTAGCGTCCAGCCACTGAATAGCACCACAACATACATCTTCACAACGAGATACAAATATATATTTAGTAGGTTTTAACTCCTTTAGTAAGAAGTCTTCCAGTGAATGACAATTCCATTCTATTTTGGTAATAAGGTCCTATGTTTAGCAACTCTTCTTAGCATCCATTCAACTCCCTTTTAAGGTTAGCTTGAAGAAAGGAATGTGTACTTAGGCCCATGTGTTTCTTATGCTGTCAATATAAATGGGGTTCAGCTAGCCACCATTCCTTGTGTAGTATTGGTTTGTAAAATGGAAGTACATCCCTTGCGGTCTTGTCTCCTCTAAATTTGCTAATTCTAATTTTGTTTACCTTTTCTCACTGGTGTTATTTTCTTATCTTTTAATTATCATCATGGCTATCAGCTGTACTTTATTCCTCTTTATTTTATTTGTTTACATAAATGTCCAACTTAATGAAAGATGTTACATTGCATGGTATTGAGATTCTCTGGGATTTATTGAACATACACAATTTCTATATTATCTGTGAATGTTTATTGCTATTTTTTAAAAAAGAACTTGTACCATGTACTTAATCAAATTTTATAATGAGGATAGTATTAACAGTTATATTATTTGAGGCTATTAGGACTGCACTAAGCAAGGTCAACTCTAGGTAATTTTTTGAAATGGGCAAACAGCACTGTCAAAGAAATATAATGAATTAGGATCAGAAGCCCTAACAACCCAAGATAAAATGAATCAAAATTGTTGATGGTGGGGAAGGGGAAGAGCTTTGAATTTTTATTTTTGACAATCATCTTTGAGGATTCCTAAGACCAGATGAGTACAGGATCCAATGATAGAACTGTGCCTAATCATAAAGGATGCTTCCAACTTCCAGTTTCTATGCTCTAAGACCCCCTTTTTTTCCCCATGAGCCTAGTTCCCCACAAGGAGGGGTCTTGACTTGCTAAGCTTTAAGATCTCATGTTTCAGAAATCCATGTTTCTCCTGGTGTTATGGCGTACCTCCCAATGGTGTCCCTTCCCCACGGTACTCAGTGACCTCACACTGCAATGCTGCAGTTCATGACTTCCTCCAGGATACTGACCAGCTGGATCTATTCTTCCTGGAGAATCCTTTCCAACATTGGCCTAGCCTTTCTCTTCAGCTTCAAAATGTATCTATTCTATATGTCATCTCTGTGACAAGGTAACAAGTATACTTCAAGAGATGTGAAGGTCCTTACAGGGGTGTGAAACACACATCCATCAGTAGACATTTAACATTTTTGTCCACTGGTAGATAAATATTTAATGGTTCCTCTCAAATCTATGATAGCACAGTATTGTGCTCAAAACTAAGTATATATATCAGTATCAGGTTTAGTCCAGTGAAACCAAGTTTAAGATCTGAATTACCAAAGTGGAACTCTAGAAAAAAATAAATTATGAAATAAACTTATATTTTATAAAGTAGGACACATGTTATATAGAAGTATGTAGATATTATTTGGTCAGATTGCTTTTTTACTTGTGTCAGGGAAGGGCAGAAATTTCCAGGTTTTTAGGGGTCAAATGAAAGCCTCCTAGATTTTTCCCTTACTTGGTATTTCATCCAACAGGCCATGAGGAAGAAATTAAAAACTCATCAACAAACCAGCATGAAGGCTGGGATGCTGGAAGCTTTCATCTGTTAAATACTATGCTCCTGTATAACCCCTTTTGAACTCTTCTGCTCAGTAGATTAATTTGCTACCCACTTGGTCCTGAGCTATAGGGATTCTTGGGCAGACATCTGTGTATATGGCCAATGAACATGAATGTAAGTGCATAAGCAAGGTGCATGGCAGTGACCCAGACAGCAGATACAGTAGAGCATTAGCTTCCCACTGGGGCCTGAGACAAGCAAAATCTTGACCAAACTACCTAAATCAGCCCCTTCTCTATTCCTAAAACCTTGCTTATTCCTCTCCCAGTACCCAGGGCTTGCTTGTCTCTTGTTGACCTGATTCTCTCTGCCACAAGGTAAATGCTAAAAGACAGTGTTTTGCTCATTACATGTCTCTAGTATTTAAAACCAAGCTTGCTACATACTAGGTGCTCAATAAATACTTGTTAAGTGAAACAATGAGCAAGTGAATACTTTCACACAGGTCCTACTGTGTGGATATACCATTTTAGGAATTGAGTGTTTGTGACAGATGCTGTGACACACTCTGCTGGTTTTTGCTTGACTGACCACAATGCTTAGTTCTGTTGTGGCTTTGTGTGGCAGTATACACACTGAGAAAGAGATAGGTAGTTGCGGTGAGGCGGGGCTGTGTCCTACATCTCAGGGCGTGGCCAAGGCATCCAGACCTTGGTCTCTCCAACTTTCTCTTATTTCTTGGTATTCTATATCAGTGTGTGCATGTGTTATACATCATCAATTGTCTAGTTTACTCTAATGTCCTCCCATGACTTCACTTGCTATCACTATTCCAACTTCCATTCATCTTCTGATGCCTAAAGCTGTGTGTAACAACCTGGTCCATGGCACCCTCATTTTGGTGCTTCTGTAGCCCCTCAAATACAACATACTCAATATGGTATTCTTGCTCTTGCTCCTTTCTAAATGAATTCAGAAATGTTTTGATACCATCTTGCCAGATAGCCAATGCCATTCAGAGCTCAAAAGTAGCAGTGTTTCATTTCTGGTCTCACTTAAAGAACACAGGTAGGCCTCAGAGGCTTTTCTGTCAATACTACAATTCTGACAAATCAAAGAGATTTAGAATTGTAAGTCTCCTTCATTAATTAGTATTATGATTGCCTATATTTCATGTAAAAAGCCAGGACCTTGAGGGATCAAGTGAATTGCCCTTGGCCTCAAAGTAATTAATAGCATTTATCTACTGGCACCCTGGTATTTTCATTCCTAGTTGTCTGCTGGTTTCTCTCCCATCTCTACTGCATAGACTTTACAGAAGTGGGTAGTGGCTGTGGGAGAATGTTGGAACAACTGTATTCAACACCAGTGTGGTTGGAAGTAACACCCCATCCTCTCCCAGCAAACCAGCAATTAGTGGTGAGTGTTTGGAAACCAAACTGAGTCTTTCTAGTAGAAATGATGTTTCAGATTTACCAAGGAGATGTAGAAGTGTTGGTTCAATATTCCATCTCTCTTTTCACTCTCCCCCTCTTTCTCCTTCTCTCTCTCTCATACACGCGCACACACACACACACATACACACCCTCATGTATCCTTCTTATTCAAAGGGTCAGATTGTAGTAAATCTGAAAGCAAACAGTGCCCTGTTTATTTTCCAGTGTTGATTTAATTGACTAGGTCTTTATATTCAGTCTTAGGTGGTGGTTAGTTAAAATAAATTGTGATGTAAAATTCATGCATGGATGAGAATGCTTGCTTTTCAACACCAAGATAAATGCCAGACTGAAATAATGACTTAAGGTCAGGTAGGCTGAAGAATGTAAATGGTAGCAGATTTACGTCTCTAGTTTTACTTTTAAAAACCTGCTAATAAGGCATATATAAAGCCTAAAATATCACACTCAGCAATGAAGACATTAATTTTGCTTATACAACACTATTCACACTTGTAGGATTTCTGACAGTTTCAGGAACCCAGGAGAATGGAGAGGTCTCTGACAAATGAATGCACATCAGTAAAACACCCTTAGAGAGCCCTTTTTTAAAAGCTGATCCCTACTTATAGCTGATTTCTATTTACAGTAACTGACAGAGAAGATGGTATGTGCAATGTTTTATAATGACTTTTTCATGTTTGCTTCCTGTTCTGAATATTCCCTTTGTGCTTTTGAAATCAATAGTGCTGCAGAGTTTTACCTGTTCTTTACTATTTCAAAAGCTCTTTGCTCAGTGCTCATGTTTTCACACTGAGGTAATAAGCCTGCCCAACCCTCCTTTCCATGGCTTCAAGAATCACGGCGGATTTCCTATTAGTTTGCTTAGAAGTTGAGACATTTACACAACGCTAACCGTATACCAGCATCACTATTCCTTGGAGAAACTGGTGCTCTTTTTTTATTGTTCATATTATTTTAAATAAACAACAAATGCTTCAGATATCTTGATAATCGTTTTGTAAATTTATGTCACTGTTAAAAGGCAAAGGTTCTCCTTTGTAAGAAGAGAGTGAACAGAAGAATAAAACAAATGATAGTCACTTGGCTGATTATTATTCTGCTGTCTGTGTCTATCAGCTTGTAGGGAGTAAGTGCCATTATGAATTTAAATAAAAGTCATTGCTCACACATACTTAAATAGAAGTAAGAGGGAACGGTTTGTTATATTTCACTGCAGGGACATGGCATTTAAAAGCAATCAAGTTCATTTCTCTGACAATAACATCTCTTTTTGACCAAAACTGAAATGAATCCTATCTGTTCTGTGGTGGGTACAAGACTTTGTAGGGTGTTAGCACAGTCCAATTAAAAGAGAAGACTTAAAAATAAGCAGATGATCTGTTATGATACTAACAGCTGGTTTTTATTTTGCACTTACTATGTATTTGAATGTGTATTGACTTGTTGAATCTTAATTATCATCTGATGTCCTACTATTTTATGCATTTTACAGATGAGGAAGCAGAGGCAGGAATTAATCAGCTGAAGGGTACACACAGTTAATAAGTGGGGGAGCCAGAATTTGAACCCAGGCAGATAAACTCCAGAGTTCTATATCCTGCATCTACCTATATTGGAAAAATGTATTTTTATAAGTTTAGAATAATCACTGATCCCTTCAACAGTGGTGGGGATACTAAAGGTGAAATAAAGTGTTTCATTTTTCCTGGCCGAAGATAGCTCAAATTCTCCCAACAAGGAAATTGAAGATTGCTTTTCCCAATTGCTTTATGCAAATGTAAGCCTAATACTGGGCAAATGAACAAGGAGAAACTATTTTTGCATACAGCATCTGGAACAGTGGCCAACTGGGTTATATCACAGAGAGATTCCCTTCCATGATTTCATCTGACTCACATGTACAGATGCTCACACACGTGCTCGCTCCTGCTGGATGGTAGACGGCTTTTAGCAGCTTGTGGAGAAGGATATTGGTAAAACCCTGGCCTCTAGAGTCAGACAAATCTGGGTTTGAATCTCAGCTTTCTCACATAGGAGGTATTTGATTTGGACAAAGTCCTGAGTACTTCTCAGTCTGAATTTTCTCACAGTAATTTCCACACTAAGGATTTCTTTGAGGATTAAGTAAAATAATGTGTGTAATGTATTTAGAAATGTGAATGCTTTAGTAAATATTCTCTATTCTATTGCTCTTCTCCCTTTCCTTTCCCTCTTTCCCTTCTCTTTCTCATACCCTGGCACTCTACTGATCTTTTCTTCACCTCTTATGATCAAAGGTCCACTGCTATGAGCATAAATCTGGATACCCATCTTGACTGTGATGGAGTTTCTCTGTGACTTTGGAAATATATTTGAGTCTCTATATCCACTTATCCAGCTGTCAAATGGTATTGGTATTCCTCATCTGCACACTTAGAGAGTATGTTAAAAGTTGATCCAGAGCTTTGAAGATGAAAATTGCCATGTAACTGCTTGCTACTATAATTTATTAATCTGTACTTTGAACGAATTCTTTTTGAAGATGAAATCACCATTGCTTTAATATATTTTCTCTTTTGCTTATAATTTCCCTAGCTTTTCCATGGTCATACCCCATCTTACCCCTACTCTTTAGGTCTTTTATGTTTAAATGCCATTGCAAGGCGACAAATCAGAAATTTTTGCTTTGTATTCTAAATTTATGTGAGTTGGCCTTTTACAGTAAGCTGGCATTTTGGAATTAGGTTTGGGATATTAGAATTGCATTTATGAATCACAGGTTAAGGTTGATTTAGTCTGGGAGGCTATCCATGTGAATCTTCATCTGGAGAGTCCACTGTCTAGATCAGTAACAATTGACTCATTCATTCATTACATAAACAGTTATTAGTCATCCATTCTGTGCAAGGCACTGTGTTAGGTGCTGAAGATATATGACCTGGAAATAGGTCTGGAAAGAATCTATAGCCTAGAAGGGAGATGAATTTGAGTTGATAATAAGAGACAATTACTGAGCATCTGCTTTTAATGCCAAACACCTTACTTAGAGTGCCTCATTGAGCTCTCACAAGTAGCAGGTAAGGAAACACTGGTTCAGAGAGGTTAAGTAATGTGCCTATGACCGGAGTTGGTAAGTGGTAAAGTAGGAGGCAAATCCAAATCTGTCTGATGTTAAAGTCCCTTTTTGCACTGTTTTCCACTGCTTCCTAGCATTATTTGTGATACTGTTGCATGCAAGGTACAAGCAAGGTAACCAAGAGATGATAACTAGTGTTTGAAACTTTAACAACAGCTGTTTGCTATTTAAATTTGGCCCTGATGATGACCCCTCCACTTCCTCATTGGGGTGACTGCCATAGAAGGACACCTGCCAGAAGGTAGAGATATGCTGGAGCCCCTCTGTTCTAATTAATGATCTCTAATGAATACAGTCATCAGGGTCCCAGTAGAGGGAAACCTACCCAGCAGAATGAATAATTGTAAATCAAGAGAGAGTTATAGGAATGGGGCAGGGAGGGGGGTAATTTAAAAAAATTATTTAAATTCAATTTGTCAACAGGTAGTGTAACACCCCATGCTCATCCCATCAAGTGCCCTTCTTATTGCCCACCACCCAGTCATCCCATCCGCCCTCCCCTTCTGCAACACTTTGTTTCCCAGAGTTAGGAGACTCTCATGGTTTGTCTTCCTCTCTAAGGAGGGGGTATTTTGATGCAAGAATTGTTTTTTTGTGTGTGTGACAATCAAGTGGTAAAGTGGTAGCCAGAAATTTATAATCCTTTTGAAGTAGAGCTCCAGCTTAAGTAGGACTCCCTTAAAAACAATTCCTTTCTTGGGGATCCCTGGGTGGCTCAGCGGTTTGGCGCCTGCCTTCAGCTCAAAGCATGATCCTGGGGTCCCAGGATCAAGTCCCATGTCAGGCTCCCTGCACGGAGCCTGCTTCTCCCTCTGCCTGTGTCTCTGCCTTTCTCTTTGTCTCTCATGAATAAATAAATAAAATCTTTAAAAAATTGTTTTAAAAAAATCCTTTCTTTAAAGAGACAACAGTATTCTTTATTGTCGTAGCCCATAGCCTGGCAGATGGTTGTCATTCAACATATATTTGTTCCATGAAAAATTAATGAATGTCTGCAGCACCAAAAATGTATTCCTGAATCATACCTATGTACAGTGTCTATGCTGATCCTATACTGGTGGGGAATTTTGAAACACTTTGAAAATAGCTGTATAGACAGTAACATGAACCTTACTGAATTTTCAAATGAATGCAAAGATTGCAAACTTACATAAGTGTATCAAAGTGTATTTGATTTAGTAGGTTAATTACTTAGCAGCATGTAGTGGTTAAGAAGATGTGCTTGGGACTAAGATTTTTATGGGTTCAAGTCCTGGCTCCTTTATTAACTGGGTGACTGGACAAGTACTTATACTATGTCTTTTTACTCATCTTGTAAGATGAAAATAATAGTCTTTGTTATGTGATCAAATGAGAGGATGCATGCACACTGGAAGATCTGCTATTACCATCGTTGTTGTTGTTTTTGAAGCTGGTTGTTAAAGTAGCCACTAAGGCAAGGTTTTCACAGCACAGGGAGAAATGTCAGATGGGAAGCTGGGTCAGTCCTTTCCTTTGAGAGGCAAAGGCCAACATGGGATTAGATGAGCAAGAATTTTATTAGGGGAAGTACCCATGTGAAAAAAATGGGGAGAGAGCTGGACAAAGTGGGGAGGTTCATCAAGCTGATCCCATTTTATCTGCAGTGAAATAGAGAAGGAAGAACTGTTGGGTGAATATGCCTTTGATTCCAGTGTGATGGAAGAAAGCCCTGCAAGGCTGTCCAGGAGTCTTGGAGTCTAAGTTGGCTGTCAGAGGAGTTCTGTGTTACCTAGGTACGGACCTGCCTTGGTATTTCTGCCACATTCAGTTATGGGCTGGTAGATCTCCTTTGTCTTGGCTCCATTTGGCACAAATAAATTCTGCTTCATGTTTAACTTGTGTTTGAGGAGCAGAAATTTATCTTACTCAACTTTTGCATCTCCCACAACTTCCAGCATAGTAATTCTATTTATAAGGAAAATTTCCAGATAGTGAATTAATGAATTAATTTCTGTGGTAGCAATGAGAATAGGCCTTGCAGACTTCCAAATATAGAGAATGTAATTGAAGCTCCCATACTACTGGGTTCTGGACTAAAGCCTGCATATGCACTGAGGCTATGCTTCCCAGAGCTCTGATAGACCATAACTAGGGAGTTAGAAGATGTAAATGGATTATATTACTTATATTTTTAATAGGTTGCATTTACACTGAGGAGAAATGAAAATATAAGTAAATTAAATATCCATGGTAATAAAAGAAGATAGAAGCTACATTTATAGCCTGTTCTTAAATTATAAACAAATGGTCTCCCAATTATTGTATGACTATGATTACAAGGTCATACTCCAAACTGGCTTTGAGATAAAAGAAAATGGGCATTTGAAATTGCAGGATAATAGGAAATATAAGTTCCACTTTTAAGAGCGAGATACTCCGATGTTAGTTGCTCGAGGAGGTTATTCCCATTTCTTGTCTATGCAGTTAATCCCAATGGGGACAAATGTTGTTTTCCTAAAGCCATGCAAAGATAATTCACACTTCTTGGGTGTTCTCCTCCCACTCTTGACTCGTCATCTCCATCAAGTCTTAGAATACACTTTCTGACATGAATATATCAGTTATAGACATTTGTGGTAAAATTCAATATGTGTCCTAATTTTAAAATTCTCAACGTTTTTAGATCTATACAATTTATTTTACTTTGGAATCAACTGATAAAATGTCATTTCAAGGTCTATAGTGACTCCCCAGGATATTGGAAGACTTGCCTAATAGACAAGTTTGAGCTGATAACAATCTGTCCTCCTTTGGTGGGGGATGGGCAGAGAGGTGGCTTTGTTTGGCTCACCAGTGATGGTTCCTCTGAGCTGGGGCTGGTGAAAGCTGTATATTTCACCTGGGCTGAGATGTTGAAACTAAAGGGCCATGTAAAGCAGACAAGCCAATAGGAAACCGAGGTGGGTATGCTAGAGAGTGAAAATCACATGGGGTATTAGACTGAAGGCCCAAGACGGTCTTTTGTGGGATCAGTGATGAGATGATCTGAGGGGAACCATGAAGAAGTGGGTTCTGAGGTTTGGGGAGCATAGATATCTGGGGTGAGCTACAGTATAGTATGGCTATCTTGGGGGTTAGGGTAGGAAGGATCACTGTAGTTATAGGGACTGGAAGGAAGGCAGAGAACTGGAGTGCATGAGAACCTTTAGACAGCAAGGACTAGGACCCAGGGTTTGGAACTGTGAGTGCAGTGCCAAGCTCAAGCGTCATTGCTACTTGTATGAACTCAAACCATAGCCCATGGGAAATCTAAGAGTGGGTTGGCTTTGACTATAAGTGAAAGGTAAGACTTTGACTGTATCAATTAGATAATAATTCAGGTATTGAAGCAAAACCTCTAACTTTTTCTTAAGCTAAAAAGTAAGACCTGTTTTTCAATAGTAGTGTGTATGTGTGTGTGATACCGAGGGAGAGAAAGAGCACAGGCATCCTTTGAACTACTTAATTAATTGTCAAGGTACTCTGCTACACTTTGCTTATATGGAGACAAAACTTTAAGCCAAGATGATCAATATCTTAATATCCAAATGTATACTCAGACTAGATTCTGTACAGTCTCAGTTATGTTCAGGTCCAGAGACTTCCTTAATGATGCATAATTAGGAGTTATGCCCTCATTACCTTGAAACTGATTTGCTTCTGGATGAATTTCTTTAGTTCTATTCTTCCAATAGTGGACTGGACAAGCTCTTGCATAGTACCAAGGGGAAATTTGTTTAAATCCAGTTCTGGGTTGGATTAGTTGGTGTGCTGTCCCTCTAATCCTCTGCCAGATGTCTATCCCCAGCTGGCAAAGCTCTCCACCTCCCTTTCAGTGGTGACTGTCAATGCTGAGCTTCCTGCCAGCAGGAGTTGGTCTCTCCTCAATGGAGGGCAACATGCCCTCAATCAGCATTTAGATTCTTATGTGAAGACATTCATTCTTCACTGCTTCTCATCTGCCTACTGTTTCTGGAATTTCTCAGACATCTCCTGAACTGTTAGGCTTCTGTGTGTGGCCACTGTGGGGTGTGGGCTTGGGGAGATTGGTGCTGCAAACCGGAGAAGCCACTGGGCATGGAGCCTGAATGTTTACAGACCTTGTTCCTGTTGATGTTCAAGTGTCAAGATGGGGTTTATGGTGCTTGGCATGTGGCTCAGCGCCTGTGGGTTGAATGTTTTCCTTTCTCAGAAGATACAAGTGCCATGATTAAGGGCATGGGCTCTAAAGCCAGAGAGCCTGGGTTAGAATCCCAGGTCTAACAGCCCTTTTCTCTGGGCTGGATTCATTGGTGCCTCTTGGTGACACTGAGCTGATTATATAACCTCTACGTACTATGCTCTTCTCATTTGTAAAGTGGAAAAAACCAAGAGTACCTATTTCATGGGGTTCCTGTGGAAATTAAATGAACTAACATTTGTAAAGTGCTTGCAACAGTGCCTGGCAGTTGGTGAATATCACATAATTGTTGATTAAGTGAACTAGGTTCGGGGACGCCTGGGTGGCTCAGTGGTTGAGCATCTGCCTTCATCTCAGGGTGTAATCCCGGAATCACGGGATCGATTCCCCACATTGGGCTCCCTGCATGGAGCTTGCTTCTCCCTCTGCCTGTGTCTCTACCTCTCTCTCTCTCTGTCTCTCATGAATAAATAAATAAAATCTTTAAAAAATAAATGAATTAGGTTCATACCCCTCGGGTTTAGTGAATGAAAACAAATCTAGATTACTAGAGAGTATGAAAGTATTCTGCTTGAATACTAGAAAGTAACATCTCTAGTTACCACTTGCTGACTGCTTACTGTGACTCTAAATAGTATGCCAACTATTTCAGGTAATCATAATGAAAATATATGTGATACTGGTATGGACCAGGCACAATTCCAAGCTGCTTTACCTATTTTACTTCTTTTTTCCTCACAATAACCCAGGCAGGATTGCATATTTGCCATTGTTATGCTCCCAATGGAACTGATGAGAAGGCTGAGGCAGGATGTTAGTTAGATAACCTGCCCAAGATCCCACAGCTAGGAGTAGGACAAAATTCTAAATCCATGTAGAATGGCTCCAGTGTCTATGCTCTTACTCATGATAGACCCTGCCTCTCAGTGAGGGTCCTTAATTTATCCCAGCAATCTTGTGAGAAGGTATTAATATTACCCTTATTTTCTAGAGGCTGATACTAAGACTTGAGAGGTGAAGCCAGTTGCTCATGTTCACATGGCATGTAAATGAGGGGATACTTGGATTCAAGACAGTTTGCTAAAAAACAGTGAATAAAATCAAGGTAAATCAAGAAAATTTGACAGGGTTGAGTATACCAAAGGGCAAGAGGTAGAAGGGGGAGAAGTGGGAGATGAGGGGAGAAAGACAATAGAACAAAATCTTTATCAGTGTTGCTCTGGGAAACTCAAGACGTGGAACTTGTATCATATGTTCAAGGACCTTCCAGAAAAGCGTATTTATAAAAACTTACCAAGAAATGATTTCTGTATTTAGCTACTCTTGCTAAAGCAAAATTCTTTTCAGTGTCTGCTTTTAATCTCCTAAATCACGGTTATAGCTCTAATTCTGTCTTCTAGGGAAATGTGTTTCCTCAAAGAACATTTTAGAAAGCAGCAAAGATATGTTCAATGTTACAGTGTTCAGTGAAAAAAATCTGAGTGCAAAATTGTATGACAACTTCTAGGTAAAAATATTCAGCCATATGGACAAATCCCTGGCAAGGGAATACAAAGTAATGAAAAGACTTGTTTTGTTAAGGTGGTAAAATTGTGATTTACAAAATGGCTTTCTTTTAATATTGCTAATATTGGATAATTAAGATAATTTTTAAAATCAGTCCATATCCGGGCTCCCCCCTGGGAGGGGAGCCTGCTTTTCCCTCTTCCTCTGCCTGCTACATCCCCCTGCTTGTGCTCTCTCTCTCTTTCTGTCGAATAAATAAAATCTTTAATAAATAATCAATCTATATTGTCAGTATTGATTTTTGGTCAAAGTTGCTAGTTCAAGAACATGCTCCTGGAGTTCCAGAGTAATCTATAATTTCTCCCTCATTTAACTACTGTACACTTGACTTTGAAATTCTAGATAGAATTTTGTTGATGGAGATAGCAATGAGTTATGAAGAAGGAGGAGCTCTGTTCATTTTAAACTTTAAGAAATATTCTAGCACTACATTATCCCTTCATGTTGAGGGATAAAGGAATATTCCAAAGTACAAAAACATTAGAATTGAAAATGCTATAACATTTCAGTGAATTCATTGTAAATTATATCTCTTAGTAATTTTTACTTTATCTTTAAAATGAGAACTGCACAAAATTTTTGTTCGTATGTTCATGGTTCTGAATAAGAAAAAGGGATAAGTTTTATCATTTGAAGCAGATTACCTTCAGATGGGCTGAAGTCCAATGTAGCATTGATGGTACTTTACCCCACTTTTCTGTTTGCTATAGTCTTTTGTAGACTCACCTTCCAGTTTTACATGTTAACAAACTTCACCAGCATAATGTTGCCTGTGATCTTTAAAAATAGTATTAAAATGTCATCATTTAGAGACAAGTTTTTCTAAAGAAGAAATATGAGATTTATCAGATAACATTTATATCTTGTATGCCTGGCAGTCCAAGATGATTAGAGACCCTTGGGAATAAAAATTGATAAAATAATTTGACAAACTAATTTCTACCTATTTCATGTTTTCCTCTTTTTCTTTTGTTTTCATCATTTTGTCCAAGCAAGTACTTCTTAGAATGATATATGCAAAACAAGGGAAAGACTCTGGTGTTTCTTTTATTGCCAGATTCGGTGGTATAAGTATATGCACATAGGTCAATATGGTTGTTTTCTTTTCTTTTCTTTCTTTCTTTCTTTTTTTTTTTTTTTAGTTTTTCTTTTTGTTTTTGTCTTTGTAAACTTAAAGACCTTTGTCTCCTTGCTTATAACTTGTTTTGTAGATGACTGGGTCATGCTGCCAGTTCACCCTTAGCTTCCTCTTGGAACAAAATAACTGTTTGATTTTTGAATCACTTATCCATTGTGAAGAATCTGTCTCAAAGATGGGAAATAGAGATGACTCTATCAGTTCTTCAATTGGTCAGCATTTCACTTCTTTGAGATGTAATTGAAAGCCATTCCTTGTGTTTCACTTTAATGAGAAAATAAATGGTCCAAAGATTGAAAAATAAATGACATTGAAAGAAAAAGGCAAGGCAATTTTACAAAAAGAGGAGAAAGGAAGGAGTGAGGAGAGCAATTGCTGGGAATCTCTCAATGGAAAGTTGTATAACATTCAATGATATTTTAGCATTGCCTACCAGATTTCATATTCATACCAAAATATAATCTGCATTATTCAGAAGCTCCCTTATTAAATCTCTTTTTGATTTCCAAAAAAATGGCTGCATATATGGAGGGAGGAACTGTGCATGATCAGGAAATAGATGCCTATGTCAAGTTAGCCTAACAATAAGATTAAAGGAATTGAGTAAGGTTTAACATTGGTTGGCTTGTCCTTGATTTCCAGACTTTGGGACTCTTGAGGTTTCTCTAAACCCCAAGCATTTGAGAATATAGAGAAAAGGGAACTGTATTAATGGATGCTTGATACAGTCTCAACTGAAATAGGAAAAGTAATCTCTAAAGAAATTTCAAAGAAACAGGAGAAAAGAATGTTAATTTCCACGTAAATGTATTCAGAAGTCTAGGCTTTTTGGTCTTCCAAGGTGTAAGAATTAATTACCAGTTTTCAGGAGCAAATTTATTCATGGTAAGAGCTATAGCAATCAGAATCCTTTAGGTGTAAAATTCTTGAAATTAATATGGAGCTGATTAAAGTTGAGTTAGTCACCATTCTTTGCTTTTTTGTATTGCAAACCTCCAAACATTTGATGCTTCCTTTTGGCATGTTTGTAAACAGTATTTAGAGTTTGCCATCTATATTTGGAGTTACAAAGGAAGAAATTAAATGTGTTGTGTTTCATCACAAAAACACATCTGAAAGGATGATTACTTTTTGTGACCCAATATTATGTTCTGAATCTTTAAATAATTCTTTGGGTGGTAATAGAACAATATCAGTGTTGATATCATTGACGATTATAAATGTATTCTTACAAATTACAATAATACTTATCTGGTCAACTCAAGGATCTAATCAAAATTTAAGAATAATTTATTCCACTTTTCTTCCGTACATCTCTAAAAATGATGCTTTGTTTAAAACTATCTTCTTAAAACCCATGAAGAATGAGAAAAGCATTAGTACTTTTCATTAATAGGCAGTATGAAAATATTTGGTTGTATTGTTGAAGGGGGGCTCTTGTGTGGAATCTGAGCTAAGGTTAGCTAAACTAATCTGAGCTAACTAAGAGGCTAAGGGAATACATCATATTGGGTATTATGACCTAAGTTAGAGTTAGATAGTTTAAAACTGATGGGAAGAGAGAAAATAATGGGATTAAACAAATATATACATAGAGGTAAATCAGGTCAACTTTAATGTTTTTTGGTAGAGGGCGTGTGCACATGTTACACAAGTCTCAAAGCTTCAGTTTATTTTAAAGGTCTTAGAACCTACATGCCTTGGGTCCTTTATGGCAGGTTAAGACTAGAAGAAGATTATACCTTTAAAAAGGTATAAATACATTTTACTCTTTGATTTTTTGCCTCAGAGTTATGATGGTGCAGTTGTGTGTTTCAGTGGAACATGTCCAATGGTCCTAGGATTTTCTGACTCTGCCATCAACTTTTCATGTGTTTCCTGATGAGTCATTACACTTGGCACAAAGTTGAATCAGAGATAAATTGGGACGAATGAATGAAGGCACATTCCTAGAGAACAAAGTGAAAATTTCCCTCTTTTGGCAATTGCAGTATAGGATAGGGCATTACATAAGCCCCACTGATATTCCACTCCTTGTAGCAAAGATGGCAAGCAGGCAGAAGGTCTTGCCCTTCCCTTAAATGGGTCTTTTGTTAAACCACTCTGATCTGATCTTGAAGGGGCAGATGGCTACCCATTCCCAATTAAGGTTACAGTTTGAGGTAAACACTACCCAAACATTTGATGTGTGAAAAGAGACTTGAGATTTGATAAGAGGCGAGTAAAAAGGGAAAGAGGCAAGGCATTTGGAAATCATCTTTGTAGGATGAGTTTTGAGACCAGCTGAACAACTTGAGCTGTTTTAACCTGAATCTCCCCAATGGCTGGACCTTTCCCAGTTACACATCCACATGGATTTTGCACCACAGTCTTAGACACTGACACGTTCTTGTTTGTTTTAGCGACTTTTAAATGCAAGCTACTTCTTCCAGGACCCTTATTCACATTCCCTCTCTCCTGTCTGCTCTGTCTCTTTGCTCCATTATCTGAGGTAGAATTTCAAGAGTGTTCTCTGAGAAGGTCCTCAGAATAAGTTGAAATTTCATGGAACTTTGATGCAGCAACTTAATACAGGCCATTTTTTCTCCATGTCTCTGAGGGACTGGAGTGTTAAATAGTGGTGAGTGGAATATCATGAAGAGGACCTAAACAAACAAAAGTTTTGACTGCTTCTAGGTGGAGTTTCTGAGGAATGGTTTGAAGATTGGTGCTTTGACATAAAGTTAAATTTGATGCATAAAAAACCTAAATTAAATTTTACGAATTCATTAACATAAAGAAGGGTCTGACTCCAGAAATATCACAAGACATTATGCTGAGAATTATGAAAATTATATTTCATCTGATTGTCAAGTTTTCTAGTGAGAAAAAAAAAAACATAGCTAATCAGTATGATGGGTCCCCAAAATAGAAAGACCAAAGTTCATCTCTGGATTATTTGTTTAACTAAATAAAGTTTATACAGCTTGTGGGAAATCATCTCCTAGGAGATTGTTCTCTTTTAGGTTTGTTCTGTTTCATTTTTTCCTCCTCAATAGTAACTCTGATGTCTCAACTGTTAGTTACTTTTTGACACATAGGCTCACTGCTAAACCTACCATTGCACTATATCTCTTTGTTTAGGGAAACTATTAGGTGCCCAAGTGTTGCTAGGGCCAAAATGCTATATTAAAAGATAAAAAAGGAAACAAAGCAGGTGAGATAAACGTGGAGAGAATTCTGTTTACTCTTTTTTTTTTCATTTTTTTGTTAGTTTACTTTTGTCTGGTCTTTTCTCTTTTCAGCATAAAGAGAGTTGAATTTTGTAAAGAATAACAACAAAAGGAGAAGGATACTTGAATTCCTCAGGGAGTGTAAAGCTGAGTTCCTGGTTCTGATCTTTGTCAGAACCTCATTGGAATATGGATTCTACAACTTGAAGCACTATTCTAGAATCATAGCTTCCTAAAAATATGATAACCCCGTATCTTCCACATTTCTGTTGGAAATGTTTTTTATTTTCGAATAAACATGGAAAGCTTGCTTGTTGGGGGGCATCTATCAGGGATATGCAGCTACTTATAAAAACCTAACTTAAGAACAGTCTTCTTCCACTTGGGTACATTGTACTCTGTCCCCAGAGGAGTGTATACCACAGGATGCAGCAGGGCATGAAGCAAGCAGGCCTAACCAGCCAGTTTGATCAACTCTTATGATCCTTAGGACTATAAATATACCAGTCAAGGAGTAAAGCACAGGCTAGAGGCAATTCCCTAGAGAATCTAGGAATTTGTCTTTTTCTTTGGTTGTTATATTGGCATCACACTTAATTGCCTCGGGTAGGCTTAATATCTTCTTTAGTAGAGTAAGGACTGTAATAAAGCTTTTCTAGAAGACTTAGGTATAGTTCTGTCATATATTTCGTAGCTGTGTGATCTCAGACAAGGCCATGACTCTCTCTGCTCTTTACTACCCTCATTAGTATAATGAAATAAGGATTGACTCCATTGTGTATACCTCCCAGTATTGCTGTGAAGGTCCAAGGTGACAATCATATGTGTAGAACAGCCTGTGCAAATAGGAGATTGTGTCAGTTTTGTATCATTCCTTTTAATTGAGAAAGCCCACAATGGACTCAGCTTTAGGTGATAGATCCTCAAAATGTCCTTCTTGGAAATTATATAACATCACAGATGTATGGATTTTTGCTTCCTGTAAGAGGTATTTTGTTTTTTTAGGGGGGGAGGTGGTTCCAAAATTTGAAGGTCAATGAATAAATTGGAGAAGTTATGGTTGGATATCTTTCCCAGTTTGAGTAAATTGGATTTAGCAAACAGTGCAATAACAAAGTAGTTGGGCAAATTACAAACAATGGAAAATGAGTTATTTTAACTTAAAAACAAAGGGATGGGGCACCTGAGTGTCTCAGTTAAGCGTCTGGCTCTTGATTTCCACTTACGTCATAATCTCAAGGTTGTGGGATTAAGCCCCAAGTCCTGCTCCACGCTCAGTGGGGAATATGCTTGAAATTCTCTCTCCCTCTCCTTCTGCCCCTTCCCCACTGATGCGTGCCCACTCTCTCTCTCTCAAAAAAACAAATTTTTAACAAAATAAAATAAGAACAAAGGAAGTATACAATTAAAATATAAAGAGAAACAGTTTTAGCAATAGTATGCAATAAAATTAAACCTAAACTGTGTCAAGGGTTAGGGCCACCAGATATGAGATTTCAACATTTTTTTTTATTAGTATCTCTATCAGTTGGATTTGTCTTATTTAGCCTTTAATTTTAATCTCTGGATCCTGAGTTCAAGGCCTTTAAACTCATTCTTACAAATCACTTCTCAATTAAAGTTTCTTTATCCAGTAGATTAGCAAGTTGATTGTGCTGGTGATTATTATATTCCAGTTAATAGTTACTGGAATAAAATAATATTTTATTATGACATTAAAACAGTAAGTATATAATAAAATGCATTTAAATTCGACACTGTCCATCTTGCTCTAATCATATTTAATTTCCTACTTGGCAACAGTTTTTTGTGATGAAAACAGTGTTACCAAAAATCTGTTTTCCAGTTTATTTCTGGGTAATAGAAGTCAATTATTGTTTGAAGTGTGGTAAAACCTTGCTAATTTGGACTGCGTTTGGGATTACCAAACTTCAAAAGTATAGATTATTTATTTATTTATTTATTTAAAAGATTTTATTTATTTATTCATGAGAGACACAGAGATAGAGAGAGAGAGACAGAGACACAGGCAGAGGGAGAGGCAGGCTCCATGCAGGGAGCCCGATGTGGGACTCGATCCTGGGGCTCCAGGATCAAGCCCTGGGCTGAAGGCAGGCACTAAACTGCTGAGCCACCCAGGGATCCCCTAAAAGTATAGAATGTTTAAATTTAAGTGCAGTTCTATTGCATTTCTGATAACTTCAATTTATCTCAAATTGAAATCTTAAAATTATATATTCCAAATTAATAAAGGATAAATTAATGGCACTGATGTTATTAGCTGAAGTTGGATGCTTTTGAGTCTTTGTATCTCAGAATATTTGTGTTTATTTTTGTCCAACCACTAAGAAGGACAGATGACAACAGAAACAATTTCTTTGGCATGACCCCAGTCATACTGCATTATTGTAGAAAAGTCCAGTGCTCTCTGGACAACATCAGGAAAATGCTTCTCGTATTGCACAGCTCTCCACTTTTTGCTTCCTTAATTGCATTCTGTGTCAAGATATTGAAACATAAATAAAATAACTGTCTGGCTTCACTAAATAGTGTGAGGCAATTTTTGCTCAGGCTGAGCAAGGTAGAAAACACTTTCCAAGGCAGCTTCAGGGTTGCTAATTAAAACACGGCACCAATTAAAGTGGAAAATTAAAGTTGTGGTTAGTAGTTGAGGACTGATATGAGACTTCTCCAAGAATTTGAAAATAAGATTATAGGCTCTAGCTTCACTTGACGATTAATATCAGAACAGAAATCTCTGACACTGATCTTCAGCAGGGTTATGACAGAGTTCTGCAGAGCAGTTGGAAAGTTCCTTTTATAAATTCCTGTAGTTTTAACTAACTCTTAGTCTTGATTTCATCCTACTCAAATTATTTTTTGATTTTGAGTTGGCTTCCTGATGACGTCTGTCTAAAAGCAGCAGTTGGGCTACTTATGCAGAATTAGGTGCTCAGGCTCTCCTCTCTCTAAGACCCTTCTTTCGCTCTCTCTCTTTTTAAACAGTTTTATTTAATTATTTGACCCCGGGAGAGAAAGCACAAGCATGAGGAGCAGCAGAGGGAGAGGGAGAAGCAGGCTCTCCACTGAGCAGGGAGCCTGATGTGGGGCTCCATCCTAGGACTCTGGGATCATGACCTGAGCCAAAGGCAGATGCTTAACTGATTGAGCCACCCAGGTATCCCAAGACCACTGTTTCTTTTTACAAATTAATAAACTGACATTCTGACTTTTATACTTCAATTTCATGAGCTTGATTAAGGGAAACTCCACTTATAGATGGACTTGCTCTCACTGTGTGGAAAGTAACTGTGGGATTGTTGCCAGCCTCTGGACTGTGGTAAGTTCACCACGTTCGCGAAGATCATGTTGTGAAGGCTGCTCTTCTTACCACTCATCTATCGGAGATCTTGGTAGAGACTCTCAAAAATTAACGTTGGATCAGATGAAACTTTCTCTATCTCCAAACAGTGATGATGTTGATAATGATTAGTGTGATTCCCACCTTTCCCCTGCCCCTTACTTCTTGGAAGTGCTAGTTCTCCTCATCTCATGACACAGAACTTTTTCTCTACAATGTTCCTTTGGCCAAATTCCTCCAAAACCATTTTGTTAAAATTTGGCTGAACTAGACCTTATACTGAAATCTGGCTTTCTATTTCAGCAAGGGATAGAATATAATTTACATTCATGTTAAAAAGTAATTTTTTTTAAATAAGTAAGGCATGTTCAAATTTTGGAAAACAAGGGAAAATAAAAAGAAAAAATCCTCATACCACCTGTAGGTACCCGTTGCTTTTTTAAAAAACATAAATCCTTTTTGCTTCAAATCACTAGTATTACATTGGAGGGCTCCTGTCAATATGCTTTCATTCAATGGGAGATACAAGAGGGTGTGTTTCAGGAATACCTATTAAGAGTATTAGTTATGAAACCATTAGATTTAATGGCCCAAGAATGATCCTAAATCAGGTTCAGGCTGGATACACAGGGAAATAACTGAAGATTTAAGATAAATAGGTATTGTTTCTAATTATCCTGGATAAGCTGGTAGGTTTTAGTTCCCACTAATTAAGTGAATGAAGAGAAAATTCCATTTATTTTATTAAGGTAGCTGGTATGATTTGAGTGAATTTTCTCTTTCTGAATCTTAGTCTGTCCTCATTAATAAGCAGGTCATAGTTTAAGGGTCACTTTGCTGAAGTGATCTAATGGCTTTTTCCCAGTAATTCTCTTTTATGGTTAAATGTTCACTTTTGACTTGAAAATCTCTGGTTTTCTGTATGTGATTTAAGATCTTCAGAACATTGTAAAGAATTCATTAGTGCCCTCTCTCTGGGTAATGGCCTCAACACATTGACATAACTAAGCTGCTTCCTAGTAAAGAAACTTAGCTTTGTAGGGACTGAGTTTTCTGAGGCACCAATCAAGATATGGTTTAACAAGGACAGGACAGAATGTGAAATGAAACTGTCTTATGACACTCAGGAGACTAGGAAGCTGTCTCTGGCCCTGCTTTGGAGGTGTTCCCAAAGGCTTATTGGGTTTGCATAGGAAACCAGTCTTGTTCTCTGTCTGAATCAGTTATTAATTAACACTTCAGCAGGTATTTGCCATTTTGGCCGGCTTTCGAATAGAAAATTGTACTTGAAAAAATAGACATTTATGCTTTTAGGGTTCCAAGTATTATAAAATTCAAAAAATTAAGTTTTAGGCAAGGAGCTTCCATGCCTGATAAAAGAGCTGTGGAAGGGGGGGGGGTACTTATTTCTAAGTTTTTGCTGTACTTTGTGAGACTTTTTCCTCTCAGAATGTGAACAGTAGATTGTGGTGTAGGCCTAATAGCTCTCTGTCATAGAAACATGTTATTGCTTGGTTTAGAGAGGAGGGGCCATGGAAACCTTGGTAAATCCCCCAGTTTAATTGGTTCTTCAAATCATTTAAATATTTGCTATTATAGGAAATGGATGGAGAACAGGATATTATAGGTAAAGTGTGTTTTTCAGTTTAATTCTCTGCCACTGAATGGATGCATTCTTAGCCGAGACTTAGTTTTTTATTTAATATCTGTAAGACTGGTTAACTTACTGGAATCCTCTTAGCCTTGGATTCTTCATCCATAAAATGGAGGTAATAACATTATCCTATAGTACTATGAGAATAAATCAGAGACATAGCTACAATAATGAGCAGAGTTTGGATCAGTTGTCCTGCTCTGTCCCTGGACATTTCCTAAATCAGAGATGAGAGCTGGTGTCTATTTGGGAAGACCTTTGTAATTCTATGGATGGACTTATTGCCTCCCTGAGATGAGTGAGCACCAGGTAAAACACTGTATAGACTATGAAAGCAAGCTTACCAAGGGAATTCAAGTGTTTAGTAGGGAAATTATTTCAAATTTAAGTAATTTTAAGTAAATTTAAGTTTAAAATAGAAATAAGGAATATTTACCGAATTAATATAAACATTTCTTAAATTAACTTCTTTTTAAGAATAATTCTGAACTTAAACTTTTGGGATGGTTGATCATGTGGAAAACAAAAAACACAAGTTAAAAAAGAACCCTCTCATTTCCTCAGCTTCATCTCAAGACTGCAGAATGACTTTCCATCCTCTGACAGATCAGCTCTCAACTCCTCCTGGGAGTTAAGCTTCTCTGAAAACTGATCTCTACTTAGTTATGTAAACTCTTTCTGTCCTTTCCTAATTCATATTTGCTGCTTGAATCAGGCTGGTCTTTCTCTTGGTTGTGCCTAGAACAGTGTCTATCTTTTGATTCCCTTTGGCTTAATCCTATACTGTGAATGTTCTTATTTATCTTGACCTATTCAAGATGTTCTCAACTTTCACACCCCTTGTAGCTGAGTGGACAGCTACACTTATTTAGATATGAAGCTTTAATAGTTTCTTCTCCCCTTCCTTGCCTATTCATTTCTCTCCTCCCATTCTTTCTCTCTGTATCAATTTCCTTAGGAATAATTTGTTTACAGATGAGTATAGACCAAAGGCTTCATTCTTTAAAAACCTTCCTTGAAAGAAATGAAAGAAACAGGCTTCTTTTCCCCCCCCTGATTTCCCCCCTGGATGGTGACCTATGAGTAAGGGAGAGAAAATGGCATACTGGCAAAAGATCCAGAATAGCACAGTGGTTAAGATAATGGGCTTTGGCATCATATAGTCTTGGGTTGGAATCCTGGTCTTGGTTTCCTTATCTAAGGAGCTAAAATTAAGGTGTTGGCAAGACTGTGTTCTTTTCTGGAGGCTCTAGGAGGAAAACCATTGCGTATTTCTTCTGGTTCTTGGAGGCTTCTGGCATTCTCTAGTTTATGGCTGTATCACTCCAATCTCTGTTCATGTTGTCAAATTTCTTCCTCTTCCCTTTGCCTTTCCTAGTCTACCTTAGGAAAGAGGACTCCTGGAATTGTGGAAAATACAAGATAATTGCTCCATTACAGATTCTTAATTTAATCACATCTACAAAGTCCCTTTTGCTATGTGTAATAGGTTCTGAGGATTAGGATGTAAACGTTGTGATGGAGGAAATTGGGGTTGGGGATTATTCAGAAAAACTGAGTATTTGCTGTAAAAAAAAAATAGGAGGCTAGATAACTTGGCCTTTAAGCAGAAGAGCAACAAGTGTTAGAAAGAATTAATCACCTTTGACTGATAGCCCAGTAAAGTCCCATCCCAATAGGTCTATTTGTTATGTATAAGTAGAAGTTAAGGAAATAGGCATTTTTCTAATTTTTTTTTAAATTTTATTTATTTATGATAGGCACACAGTGAGAGAGAGAGGCAGAGACATAGGCAGAGGGAGAAGCAGGCTCCATGCACCGGGAGCCCGACGTGGGATTCGATCCCGGGTCTCCAGGATCACGCCCTGGGCCAAAGGCAGGCGCTAAACTGCTGCGCCACCCAGGGATCCCGAAATAGGCATTTTTCTAGGCAAATAAATTTTAGTATGAAAAGCTTTATCCATTGTGAGTGGTATCACTTTTCTCTGAGGAATTCCATTGTTTTTCTACAACTCGAAAAGGCCCTATGTTTCTCTTCACATTAGTCTCAGATATTGTGTACTCTGGGGGAAGAGAGATGTCTTTTCCCCCCTTTACCTCTTATTATTTGGAAGTTCAGAGTTACTTATCAGTGCTGTTTTAAAATCAACTGATGTAAATAGGAATAGATGTTCTCACAACACAAGTACTATCAGTATCATGTTACCTTTACCACAGAGTCTATTATACTTCAATGAAAAGAATTAATTTCAACTAAGGAACATGTTAGCGATTTTCTAGCTTAGACTCAGGTAGTTTTCGTTACTAATAGGAAGCATAGATTCCCAACTTGCTGTTTAAAAAAATGGTGAACACGTATTCATAAAGACCTCAGTATGTTCAGTGCCCAACATACTGACTGGCACACAGCAGGCATGGGAATAGATATTTGTGGGTGAGTTGATAGAAGATAGATGGTAAATGAATAGAATTAAGTAAGCAGGCAAACAGAAAGGAAAAGTAGAAAGAGATGAGAAAAGAAAACCCAAAGACTCTCTCAATCCAGTAAGTACATACAATACGATATAGATGGTAAGTATGGAGACATGCAGATGACTGCCAGTTGGGTCTAGCTGGTAAAGGTACAAGAGAGGAAATGGGAGTTAATCAGCCCTTTAAGATGCTAAATCAAGAGAGAAAACTAAGTGTGTTCTAAGGGGTAATAACTGCAAGACAAAGGCATAAAGTCAGGAACATGTGATGTATGTTAGTGGAACAATAAGCAATTACCCTGTGTCGAGAGAGTTGATGAAGGAAATCATAGGAGATTAAGGCCGCAAAGTCAACAGTTGTAGCCAGATGCTGTGCAGAACATAAATACTGAGTGTCAGCCTGCTCTCTTCTTCCTCACCCCTGCATTATTGATTATTTTTAATTCAAGAATAATTAACATACAGTGTTATAATAGTTTCAGGTGTACAATATGATTCAACAATTCTATACATTACTCAGTGCTCATCTTAATCCCTATCATTTATTTCCTCTTAATCCCCATCATATATTTGTCCTCTTAATCCTCATCATCTATTTTCCCTATCCCCTCACCCACCTCCCCTCTAGCAACCACTAGTTTGTTAGCTTTATTTAAGGGGGGAGGGGGCTGTCTTTTGAACACCTACTAAGGCTGGCAAATGTATTAGATAATCTCTATTATTACTCCCGTTCTTCTGTTATGAAAACAGGTTGTTGTATCACTGCAAGCAAATGATAGCTCATGATTTGCAGCCACGTCACAGCTGATGTCAAAGGTTAGCTTTCTTTCCTTTAGTATATCACCTTCACGGAGTTCGTAACTAAATCCACCTGTGGCACATGATGTTGCTTGTCAATAGCAGCAGGGCTGGTAGGTCTCTTTGTCCCATGTCCCATGTTCCTTCTGTTAATCATTTTTATTATGTTTGGTGCTATAAATTCAGAGTTTTCTTATATTTAATGCAATTCTATCTAGTAGTAATATTTGATTTCATCATATTTAATTGTAAAAATTGCCTATGCTACTTGAGGGCAGGGTCTGGGTCTCATTTTGTCTTTCCTTTGTACCCTTTTCAGGGTTAGGCATGGTCTTATATATTAAATGTAAGAAATATATTCAGAACTGAGTGAAATAGAAAGATCTTAATTCCAGGCCTTATGTAATTTTAATTTTCAGAATTGAAACAAAATCTGCTCATGCAGCTATCAAATCAGATATTCTCTTTTATAATGAACACCTTTCCAAAATCTTTCATCTATTTATAGGGGAAAGTAAATGGATCATTTCCCATGATAACTTATCTATTTTTAATCCACCACTAAGTTCATTGTCTTCTTTGTCTACAGTTCAAAGAAATTGAGTTGGGGTAGAAAAGGGATAAATAAATCAGCAAGGTTAATTGAAGTACATTTATGGACTCCTTTATCTTAGGTGATTTGTGCAGGACTCAAGCAAATGAATACTTTTAAGGATTTGATAAGCATTGGTACAAACCACAATTGCAAATGCTCTCTGATTGCAGTAATTAACTTCGTAGTCATGAAAGGGAACGCTTGATCTTCCTTCATTACTAAACACAAGTGTTCTGAAAAGAATTAACATGAAAGTGGCTTGTGAACAAACATAATATGTGAGGCAGTGAAGGCCCTGACTAATTTCCCCTTCTGTTCATAGATGACCAGCCACTGTGCAGCTCAGCAAACAATAAGCACTGTTTTGGAATTAGTGATTTTCCTGAGGAAAACAGTAGGACCTGAAGAATGACCTAACTTTCATAGCCACATAAAAAAGTCACTTCTTAAAACCAGATGTTTAAAAATAAATGTACCATGTGTTGGTATCGAATACTTTTTACATAATTCCCTCATTTCATGTGTTGTCATTTTTTTCCTCTTTCTCTTTAAACAATAAGAGGAGTCAAAAGCCAGGCTCATTTTTGTGACTCCTTGTGATTTTTGAGGTTTGTTTGAAAACAGAATTTTGTGCAGGGGGACTGATGATGTTCAAGGATGAGTTTGTACTTTATTGCTGAGAGAATTACTTGGTTAGTTGTTGTTTGAGATCAATCCCATTCTCACAAAACTGCATGCCTCTAAGTGAGGGAAATAACTGATGTCAAGCCAAATCGGGAATTAATTTATCTCCGCCACAATCCTTATTGGTTTAACGACTTTTATTATCATTCAGTTGTCTTCTATAACTGAATATGAATGAAAACTTATGGAATTCAGAGTGTGGAAGTGATTTATGAACTTAATACAGAACTACCTACGTGAAACAGTGGAGTTGGGAGTGCAGAGGAGATTATCTTTCATTTCCGGTGGCAGGACTTAAAAATAGGCTATGCAGTTATTAAGTGACGTGTTCTTCAAGTTCAAAGCTCAGCTGTGGTGAAAGGACTCAGGGGAGATAGTTTTTACTTCTTGGTACTGCCAGGTCCAGCATGAGATTCTGTAGAGAATAAGTGCTGAAAAAATACTCCTACCATGAATTGATTTTTTTTTTTTTTTAAAATAACAGTCTAGCTCTCTTCCCAGGCCTCTTTCTTTTTGAGACCATCTAACTACCTTTGGGGTCATGCCACAGGAGATATGCCCAGATATTTGACTATGCTTGTGAGGAATTTCAGGAATTCTTTTTTTTTTTTTTTTAAAGATTGTATTTATTTACTTGAGAGAAAGAGCACACAAGTGGGAGGAGGAACAGAGGGACAGGAACAGGCAGGCTCCACACTGAGCAGGGGCTTGATCCCAAGACTCTGAGATCATGACCTGAGACAAAACCAAGAGTCCACCGCTTAACTGACTGAGCCACTCAGGCACCCCGAATTTCAGGAGTTCTTAATGTAGTTGCAAGTTACCACAAGAAGTTCCTGCTTTAACAGCATGCATTAGTTTCTGTGACTGAGCTCTTAAGTTCATTGTGACAAAGCCCTTGTTTCTCATTAGAAGTTAGAATACAGTCTTAGCATTTTTCTAAGAGCTGGCCCTGATGACTGAGCTTCACTGAGTTCTTCTGCTGAATCCTATCTACATGTCCTTGTTTGAACACCTATCTCCTGTGAGTATATGGGGGGAGGAGATGGGGAGCAACAAAGATCACTGCGAACTGCATGGACTAATGCAGTTTCTTCTACTTACTAGTTGTATATAACTTTTACCTCTTGCAGCCTTGGTCTCCTTATTTCAAAATAGGTATTAGATTAGTTATCTCAAAGGGTTTTGATGATGAATAGATGAGGTAACACAGAAAGAGTCCCTGGTGCAGTGATTCACATAGAACAAGGTCTTAATGAATGGCAGAATGGCAGTGATCTACCCCTCAAATTATCCTAAATCTATGGCCACACCCCTATGATAGCCATTATTAATTGATTCCTGGATAGTTCTTCCTGATGACAATCCCACCTGTCTGGATTTGCTCATATTGCCAGCCTCTGAGGGCTGCCTTGATTTCTGACATTTTAGTATGGATCCCTTTAGTCAAATGTGCCCTTCCCACCTCTAAAGAACAACAACAGTTTGAACAGCAAAGTCAGTGAGGTAGGCTATTAGTGGCTAAAGAAGAGAATGGAAAGAGATGCAATTACAGAGGTACTTAAGGCCAGATGATATAGACTCTGCAGACCATCAGAGGAAATTCATATTTTATTCTAAGAGGAAAAGTTTTAAAATAGGGATAGAACCTGACTTATGCTTATTGAGAAAACTTACCACGAAATTGGAAACAAGGCCAAAGGATGACCATGTAGGCTTGTATTGCTCTATGGCAGCCAATTGGCCCTTTCAAGGATGCTCCCCAGGGGAGTATAACTTGGACGTTCTCTTCACTTTTGTTTAGGATTCAGAGTCCATGATATTATGTGCTAACTTGTAAATTTTTGTTTTTTAAAAACATACAAATGATTTCTAACTGGTAGAAAATATAACTCCAAAGTTACAGTTACACTGCCTATAGGACATTAACCCATTTTTCTCTAAATCAGCAAACTGATTTCAGTATGCTTTTCCCATATACCATATTTCTTTCATAACTGGTGGACCAGCTTCCTTCTGATTCTGTCATTAACTGGTTAAAAATCTCTGATAGGTACCTATTCTACATCTGCTATCATAATTATAAGTTTAGCTTTTTGAAAATTCTATGTTTTAATGCACTAATAAAGCTTGGTTGGGCTATTGAGTAGAGAGTGAAGTTTGGGGAGAAAGCTGTTAAGAGTAGAAGCAGAAAGGCAACTGAGGATGGTGGTGCAGGGGACAGACTATTGGAATGGGCACCGTGGCCTAGGTAGGGTGTAATGATGGAACTGGTAGGAGAATGGATTGGGTTTTACATTAGATTTGAGGGTAGAGACAAGATAAGCTGATAATGGATGTGAGCTGTGAGGTAAAGAGAGGAAACTGGGATTTTTGTTCAGGTGACTGGGAAGTGGTGGTAAAGAAAGGGCAGATTTTTTTTTTGGAGAAAATTAAATTCATTGTGGATCTGTTAATTTGAAACAATTTGTATGTCTTTGACAAATTTTCTTATGGAGATCATGTCAATACCCATATTTTTGCAATAAGCAGGCAAATTTTAGTTTTAAACAAATGTTCTTAATTGTGTTGCTATTCTTTATACATAGATATAAATACATATATTCTACCCATTTGGTGTTTAAATGTATGTGTAAACACATATACATACACATACACACAGGTTCAAGTATTAGCAAGGTCAAATTGAGCTATGAACTAAAACTCCTGACTTTAAGAATCTTTCACTCTGTAATGTTATAACTGATTACTCAGCTGACAGAAAATCGCTTTATTTATTTATTTATTTATTTATTTATGAGAGATACACAGAGAGAGATAGAGACATAGGCAGAGGGAGAAGCAGACTCTCCATGGGGAGCCGGATGTGGAACTTGATCCCAGGATGCCGGGATCATGACCTGAGCTGAAGGCAGATGCTCAACCACTGAGCCACCCAGGTGTCCCCAGAAAATTGCCTTAAAAAGAAAACATCATTACCAAGTCCTTAATCTTACTGAGCCTTATTTCTTTTATGAAAGGAAATTTATAGAAATTTCTGTTTTACTTATTTCAATTTATGTACATGTTTACCTGATAAGACAAACAGTAGTGTTGAAACTGAAAGCACTAAAGATATATAGATTGTTTTAATGTATTACTATTTGGAGATAATTGCTGGAAATCATTGTTCTTGAGAGTCTCAATGAGGCTGACCCTGACTATCATCTATCTATCTACCTATCATCTATCTATCTATCATCTATCTATCTATCTATCTATCTATCTATCTATCTATCTATCATCTATCTATCTACCTATCATCTATCTATCTATCTATCTATCTATTTATGTTTAAACATTTATTTTTTTATTTGAGAAAGACAACTAAAGCAAGAGGAGAGGGAGAGTGATAAGCAGACCCCACACTTAGCATGGAGCCCAATGCGGGGCTCAATCCCACAACCCAGAGATCACAACCTAAGCCTAAACCAAGAGTCTAACACCCAACCAACTAAGCCATCAGACGCCTCTACCATTTTAAATTGCAACCACCTTTCACATGCCCTAGCAGTACTGATTTTTTCCTTTGATTGACTTTTCTATTTCCATAGCACTTACAACCTTATTTTAATTTTCTGGTTTTTTTTTTCAGGTAACATGTTTATTATTTATTTTCTCCCACTACAATGTAAGCTACCTGAGTATAGAGATCTCTGTCTCTTTTATTTACTGGAGTATGCTGGTTCCCCCAACACACAGTAAATGTTCAATAATTGGATGCCTACATGAATGAATGGAAGGGTCTTTCTACAATAAAGGAAATGGTTTATGATCTTAATCATTGGAAATTAAAAAGAATTTAATTTGGCTACATATGACTTAGAATAATTTACATAATTCATCTTACTATCTTTTTCTTAGGCCAATGTTAAAATTATACTTAGTGTCCTAAACATATAATGTTCAAAATCTAACTAAGTAGCCTCAAGTATGCTTGGTGAATATGGAGCCAGCTGTTTATTAGAAATGTCATTTAATCTTGAGCAAGTGATTTAACAGCTTTTTCCTGTCTGTAAAATGGAATTAATAAAGAATATGTTATATATATATATCATACATACATACAATGGAATGTATATACATACATACATATATACACACAATGCAATATTACTTAGTCATCAAATAGGATGACATCTTACCATTTATATCCATATGGATAGAATTGGAGGGTGTTATGCTGAGCAAAATAAGGCAATCAGAGAAAGACATTTATCATATGGCTTCACTCATGTATGGAATATAAGAAAAAGCACAGAAGATCATAGGGGAAGGGAGGAAAACTGAATGGGAAGAAATCAGAAAGGAAGGCAAACCATGAGACTGTTAACAACACTGAGGTTTGCTGAAGGGGAGGTTGATGGGGGAACAGGGTGATGGGCATTAAGGAGGGCTTGTGATGTGATGAGCACTGATACAATTACTGAACTCTACATCTAGAACTAATGATCTCATTATATTAAAATAAACAACAAGATTAATAATAATACCTACTTCATAGAGCAGATAAAGAATTAAGCAAATGAAAGACTGTAGAATAGCATTCTGGCACATATTAATACTCAGTTAATATGATAATAATTATGTGAACTAGTAGTTTATTGTAATAGAGGATATAACCACTATCTAAATACATGAAAATTAAATATTAAGAAATTTGGCAAATTTAATATAAAAAGAAACAACTCACATAATAAACCCCAGCATGAAATGCTATTTAAAATATACCCATAACCAACTAAAAAAGGTTACAGAAATTTCTGTATTTAAAAAAAGGCAACTTACATATTAGAATGGCTTTTAAGTTACCATTTTACTTTCTTCCTTGCTTCTAGCTGATCGATTTTTGACAGTAAAGGATTTTTGAAAGAATTTGTACTTTTTGATGTTCATTTCCTTTGCACCTTTTGTTTCAGAGCTTGCAAATGGGAGAGGAAATGAAAATGCTAAAACTCAAGTTTCAAGGACCAGAAAAGACAGTAATCATCCAATACTATGGAAATACTGGAGATGAGAGTAATGTTGAGCAAAAATTGCCTCCCCTGAGAAGTTTCATCTTTATAAGAACTTCAAAACTCTACATTTTTTTCTGAGAGGCAGTTTCCCCCTTTTGTCCACGAGAAATGAAGTAAACTCTCATCTAAATATATGCGGATTAGGCAAATAAAGTAGACTTTGAGAAGATGCAGGTCTTTGAATTTGTGTGTACCTCCCACATCTTTTACACATTTGAATACAAATGGTTCATATTTGGTTTATTCTTTCAGCTTTGTTTTGATCCTTTCCTGAATGTCTAACTCCTTCTCTGGAGTAAAGGTGGAGTCAGTTCCTGGGAGAGTTTTCACATCTTTTCTCTATTCTTTCAAAAATTGGAGATATCCAACCTAATCCTTCTTTGACATCAGGCTAAATCATACGTCTAAGGGAAAGAATGAGTCATGTCTTTAGAAATTCTCAAAATGATTTTTCCATGTTATGCAAGCAAATGGTAGTCTTTAAACTTCCCTCTCAAGCTTCTTTGTTCTTAAATTCAATATTTATCATTAAAATTTTAAACTCATTATGCCCAACTTAGGGCTTTTGGTTCCTACTCTGCAAAGTGGTCCTTTCTCCTCCTCCCACCTCTAGCCTTTTTGATCCCAGAAAATGGTATCATGATCCACCTAGATGCTCAAGGCAGAAGAATATGAGTTTATCCTGGTTTGCTCCTTTATACCTAGTACTCCCTCCTCATCCCTTATTTTTAATATATCAGTGAGGCTGATGAGTCTACTCACAAAATAGATACTTTGTCTACTTTGTTCGGCTTTATGGGGGTAACTGAATCTAATTCACTCTTTCCACTTCGGAGGGGCACTCTAGTCCCACATACCACCTTTCAGTTCTGTGGCACTCTGAGTCCTTTCCTGATTTGAGTGAGGCCTGATTTTTTTTTTTTTTTCCTGAGCACTCTCTGCTCTTGCTATCTATGTTGACTCCTCATCATGGCCCCCATGACTCACCTATAGAAAACAGGTCCCTTGCTTGTTGTGGCTAGTTTGTGTCTCAGAAATTTGATTTTTGGGCAGCCCCGGTGGTGCAGTGGTTTAGCGCCACCTGCAGCCCAGGGTGTGATCCTGGGGCCCCGGGATCGAGTCCCATGTCAGGCTCCCTGCATGGGGCCTGCTTCTCCCTCTGCCTGTGTCTCTGCCTCTCTCTCTCTCTCTCTCTCTGTGTCTCTATGAATGAATAAATAAAATCTTAAGAAAAAAAAGAAATTTGATTTTTTCCCTTAGTTTGTATTTCTATAATTTGTTTTTATTTTATTGAATAACAAAGCATTTCTGTTTCACCATTTTATCCCCCCAGCACTTAGCTCTATCCTAGAACATAGAAGAAACTTAGTGGATAATTGTTGAATGAACAGATGATTAATTTACAAGGTATACTCTATCAGATATATAAATTTTTTTTTTAATTTATAATCAAAAAGTGAGAGATTTAATTTTTTAAAAAAACATAATAGGCCAATGACAGAAATAAGCTACCTAATCTTAAGCTTCACATTTCCAAACTTCTATTGTAAAGCCCAGTCCATTAGGAGACTTTCACAGATGAATTCTCAAAGCTATTATTTTTAAAAAATCAGAATCTTTATTTGATTTCCAAAATTCACTTGTAGCTTTTCACTGACTTTCTGGCTAATATCTTATACTTTCTTCAAATTCTATTTGTATAATACCACATCTGTGAGAAACCTTTTCTCTAAATAACTGCAAAATACTAACATTATGCTACCCCAGCAGAGTGACTTTGGTCCCAAACTTTCAAAGTACTGTGGCAAGCAATTGTATTGTTGAGAGGAAAAAAAAAAAAAAGGAATGACTTATTCCCTTTTCTATTATAAATTTATCCTTAGGCTCTTACAATTTGTGGTTAATTTTTTTTGCTACGTTTCATTAGTGTGTGCAATCTTATAATAGGGTAACAGTTATCTGGAATGGAGCTTATTTTATTTTTAAACATTTTATTTATTTTACAGAGAGAGAGCGTGCACAAGCAGGGGGAGCAGCAGGCAGAGGGAGAAGGAGAAGCAAATCCCCACTAGGCAGAGAGCCCAACATAGGGCTTGATCCCAGGACCCCAGGATCACGACCTGACCTGCAGATGCTTAACCAACTGAGCTACACAGGCACTCCTGCAATGGGACTAATTTTAGAGTAAAGAATTACTTGTTTTATTGGTACTTCCTCTCCCTCCTCTTTTATTTAATCTAAAAAGATAAATAATTTGTGGTAACATTCTATGGGGTGTAGCTAAAATGTACTCTAGTTGGAATGAGGATAATAGATATGAATCAGACTTATTTCCTAAGAATTCATGGTTTTGGGTAAATATATAAACAGTTTATTGATCAAGACTCTATCTTGAGACACCAGAACCTTGGAAAGACTGACTTAGAACTTTTCTTTTTATTCCTTAACATTTTGTGAACATAGAAGACAGAATCCTCATTTTAAATTAAAAAAAAAACCCAGTTTTATTGAGAAAAAACTCCCCCCCCAGTTTTATTGAGAAAAAACTCTCTTTTTTAAAAAGCTATAACATATATATATATATCAAAGAGTTCTCAACAGTGGTTGGGTGTAATATTCTATATGCCAAAGTAGGTCAAGTTAGCTAATAAAGTTCTTATAAGCTTCCACATGCTTAACTGATCTTTTGTGTGCTTATTTTTATTAATAACTGAAATAAGTGGATTAAGGTGTTCCCTATGATTGTGGACTTGTATATTATATTAGTTCTGTCACTTTTGCCTTATATAATTGAAATTTATGCTATTAGGTATCACAAATTTATGATTTTATAATTTCCTATGAACTTGACTCTTTTATTACTTTGAAATCAACATCTTTATATCTTGAGTCCTACTTGAGATCTATTTTGTCCCATAAAAATATAGCTGTATAATTTTTTGTTAATATTTACATAGATCTATTTTCATCATTTTACTTTCAAACTTCTCATCCATACATTTAAAGTGTTTCTTTTGTAAACAGACTCTGCCTGCATTTTGTTTGTGTGGCAAAATTTGCATTTTGATTAGAGAGCTGAGTACATTTACAATATATATAATCACCAATTTATCTCTTCTAAGTGTTTTGCTATCCATGCTATTTATTCTATTGTTCAGTCTTTATTTCTCCTTTTTTTTAAGCTTCCTTTGAATTCATCAATTTTTCATTGGTCATTACTGTTCCATTTTAAAATTCCTTCAAGATTTTAATTTTTACATTTTTTTTGGTTTTTATTTATTTATTCATGAGACACATACACACACACATACAGAGAGAGAGAGAGAGAGAGAGAGAGAGGCAGAGGCATAGACAGAAGGAAAAGCAAGTTCCCCACAGGAAGCCTGATGATCCTGGGATCATGACCAGAGCCAAAGGCAGACACTCAACCATGGAGCCAACCAGGTGGCCCTAATTTTTACATTCTTTTCTTACCATTGTAATGGTTATGTTATTGATTACAATACACTCATACTGCTCCTTGAATGTGTAAAACACAGCCATTTAATTCCATTTCTCTCCTTTTCTTAAATTTATTTTTTTAAGATTTTATTTATTAATTTATAAGAGACACAGAGAGAGAGGAAGAAACATAGGCAGAGGGAGAAGAAGCAGGCTTCCTGTAGGCAGCCTGATGTGGGGACTCAATCCCAGAACCAGGGATCAAGACCTGAGCCAAAGGCAGATGCTCAACCACTGAGCCACCCAGTCATCCCTAAAAGAATTTATTTATTTGAGAAAGAGAGAGAGAGAGAGAGAGAGAGAGAGAGAGAGAGAGAGAGAGAGTATGCACATGCAAGCAGGAGAAGGGGCAGAAAGAGAGGGAGAGAGAGAATCTGAAGCCGCGTTCAGCACTGAGCCCTCTATGAGGCTTAATCCCATCACCCTGAGATTATGACCTGAGCCAAAATCAAGAGTCTACGACCGAGCCACCCAGGCCCTCCTCCATTTCTCTCCTTTTGTGCTAATTTAGCCACATATTTAATTAATATGAACCTCTACATATTTATTTCTTTATATTTATGTTCCAGAAGACATTATATGATTTTTGTTTTAATAGTATTCACTTATTTTTACCTATAAATGCATCTTTGCTTTTGCCCTTTTTCCTGAAGTTTATATTTCTTTTCAACCTTTTGATCTTTTATATTTCTATTCAAATCTTTTATATTTCTTTTTTTTTTTTTTTTTTTTAATTCCCATTCATTTATGATACTCACAGAGAGAGAGAGAGAGAGAGAGAGAGAGAGGCAGAGACACAGGCAGAGGGAGAAGCAGGCTCCATGCACCGGGAGCCTGACGTGGGATTCGATCCCGGGCCTCCAGGATCGCGCCCTGGGCCAAAGGCAGGCGCCAAACCGCTGCGCCACCCAGGGATCCCAAATCTTTTATATTTCTATTCGATCTTTTCCCTTCAGTCTGAAGAAGTCCCTTACTATTTCTTGTAGTGCATGTATGCCTGCAAAAAAAAAAAAAAAAATCTCTCAGCTTTAAGTTTTGAAAAAAATGTCTTCATCTTTCCTTATTTTTTTTGGAAAAAAATATTTGAGGGGTGCAGAGTTCTAGGTTACCAGTATTTTTTCTTTCAGGACTTTAAATATATCAGCCCATGGTCTTCGTGTTTCGACATTTTTCTTTTGGAATTAGCTGTAAATCTTAGGTTTAGTTTTTTTTTTTTTTTTACAGTAAATAATAGGTACTCCACACCTACTCCAGGCACCTCTTAAAAGTTCTCTTTGGTTTTTACGAGTGTTACTATAGTATTACTAAGTGTGGCTTTAGTCATATTTACCTTACTTAGTGTTTGTATGCTTTTTGAATCTTAAATATATGAAATTAGACATTTTCCATTAATTTCAGAAAATTCCTGACCAATAGTTTTCAAATATTTATATTTTACTATTCTCTTATCCTCCAAGTACTCTGATTATATGTATGTTAGATATTTTCATTGAATCATATACTTCCCTTAGGCTTTTTTCCTGGATTTTCTGCCCTTTTTCTCTTAGAGGAATCAACTTGGGCACTTTTTACTATCACATCTTCAATTCACTAAATTATCTATTCTGCTATTTTTAATGTTATTGAACACAACTACTGAATTCTTAATTTCAATTTTTTGTATTTTCAGTTGTAGAATGACTATTTTTAAATCACAGATAACAAATATCTGAAACACCTACCCATCTATCTGTTCAAACACTGAACATTCCATACGTCAAGCTATGTAACAAGTTTTCTTCTGCTAGTCAGATATGGTAGCAGTGGGTTGTGTTGATTTCTTAGATAGTTGCTTTGTTAGGACTAGAGTATGTTGTTTTAAAAATTATTTACTTAAGTAATCTATACACCCAGAGTAGGGCTTGAACTCAGGACCCCAAGATCAAGAGTTGCATGCTCCTTGACTGAGCCAGCCAGTTGCCCCAGGGCTAAAGTATATCTTATTTGTTCTTTTAAGGGCTCTCAACTAAAAGCTTGAAGTATTAATCAAAGGGCTCTAAGTGGGAGGGGCTTAAACACACTAATCTCTGTTTTTCCATCATTAGACAACTTTGTAATATCTACTCTACCCTTTAGCCCATAACTCTTGCTTTGTGTTGTGTTTCTTGGAGTGACTCCCTATGTACAACCTATGAGCATTTTAAAGCCATATTTTGGGGCCCTCCCTTCTAGACTCCCTTCTCTTTGGGATTTGCCCCTTAATTCCCAGCTTCTCTAGCAGCTCTGAACTCTGTCTTACATTTGTCTCTTCAGTGAAGAAAGACCGCCTTCTTCCTGACTGAGCTCTATTCTCCTTTGCCAATGCAAAGTGGAGTCTGCACAAAAAACAAAAACAAAAACAAAACAAAACAAAAAAAACCACACCCACTTGAAGTACTTACTTACTATTCTGCCTAGAAGGATTGTATCTCCTCAATTTGCTTCTTGCTTTGTTTAGTTAATCCTCAGGGAACGCAGACAGCTGTTTTTTATGTTTTGCCCAGGATTTTAATTGTTTATAGTGTGATACTGGTCTGACATAACTACTCTACCTTGCTCATTATTGAAACTAAGAGTAACTATTTTTAAGCAACATGTTTAACATTCATTATTTGCCAGGTATGATGCTCAGGGATTTAATTGTATTATCTCATTTAATCCTCACAGTAGGATTTGTGTAGGATCTTTGAAGTAGCTATTCTTACTTTTATAGACAAAGGAATTTAGAAAGGGTAATTGACTAGGCCAGATCACATAGCAAGCTGTGCATCTGGATCTGTCTGATATAGATGAGGGTGGTGGGAGGGCAGGGAGGGGAGAAGGACCAGGGATGGTTTTAGGCCCTTACAAGGAACACCAGGGCTTGCTTTATTGTTGTTCTGACTGATAGTGCCTGATCTCCATAGACTGATCTTACTTCTGGTTAGAACATGTCTCCTATAATCTTTACTGATAATAGGAAACAATAGCAAGAAAACAAGAAAAACAGGTTTGTTATGTTCTCAAAGCTTTATTTAAAAACACTTTTGAGGGAACAATGTATGTCATCCCAACTGTCTTTACTGCTTTAATTGGTACTTGAAGAAATCTTCAGGTAATTTTAACTTTGAATATAAAAGAAAACACCAAATACCAAAGTCTGAATAGATGTATAGGAAATAAGTGGTAATGTTTATGGTATGTTTACTTTGTGCCAGGTACTGGAAGCATTTTTATTCCTTGAATCCTCTTACCAACTCTCTGCTCCCGGTTATCTTGTTATTGCTATTGTACAGATGAGGAATCAAGGCCTAGAGAGAGCTAATAAATTGCCCAATGTCCCAAAACTACAAAGTGGAAGAGGTGGGACTTAAAACCTATCTGGCCCCTTAACGTTATTGTAGAGAAATACAAATACTCAGCAAAATCTCAATTAGCTTCAATTCCTGGTGAATAGGATGTTATTAATAGCTGATTCTCTGATTAGGGTAAGCAATATGGCCACATTTTCTATGTTAATACTGGTTAGGAATTCCACTAAAAGAAATAAGTTCACTTCAAAAATATTTCTCAGATAAAACTAAGTAGAAAATGGTAGCTAGAGGGCAAATTTTCTAAAAATTTTAAGTAAAATTTAGGGGAAAAAATAAAAATTATCAATGTGGAGAAATGCTAGCTATTTAGATTGTAAACGTTTCAAGAATTACAAAAATTTCAGAAAAATATTATTAGAAACAGACTAGACTCATTTTCAGGTGACCATTCATTTATTCATTCGTTCTGCAAGTATTTGTTTATTACATGCTGTGCATTGAAAGAAAACTGTTGGGATCCCTGGGTGGCACAGCGGTTTGGCGCCTGCCTTTGGCCCAGGGCGCGATCCTGGAGACCCAGGATCGAATCCCACGTCAGGCTCCCAGTGCATGGAGCCTGCTTCTCCCTCTGCCTGTGTCTCTGCCTCTCTCTCTCTCTCTGTGTGTGACTATCATAAATAAATAAAAAAATTAAAAAAAAAGAAAACTGTTATTGAATATTTACTATGTGTTCTATAATTTACTAGGTGGTTTTAGAAACATTATTACACTTAATACTCAAAACAGCCCTCTGTGGAATATATTATTGCCATTTTCACAGGAAACTGTGGCTTTGGTGGGCATTAATAGTTTGTGCATTGTCAGCTGATGGCTGTGCAAATGGCAGAGATGGGTCTTGAGCCAGGCCCTGAACAACTTTAAGACAAGGCTGTGGGACACCTGGGTGGCTCAGTGGTTGGGCATCTGCCTTTGGCTCAGAGAGTGATTCCCATCTGAGGATCCTGCCCCACCCCTTGCATTGGGCTCCCCGCAGGGGGTCTCCTTCTCCCTCTGTCTGTGTCTCTGCCTCTGTCTCTCATGAATAAATAAAATCTTAAAAAAAAAAGACAAGGCTGTAATGTTGAGTCTTGGCCTGGCAGTGGGGGAGGGGGATAGCACTCCCATGGAGGAGTAAGACAGAGCTGGGTGCCACAAAGAGGTTTATAACTTAGTAGATGAGATAAGAAAACAACAAATATAAATCTAATAGTAAAAAAATTCATATCATAATTGAGATGCAATATTTAGGTCTTCAAAGGAGGGAGAGATGCCTTCTAGTTGTGCTAATTAAAAACATTTCTGAAGAAAAAGGGATTAAGATCTATAGGATTCATTTAAACTATAAATCATAATCATGTGTTCATACAACAGCCACTGCAATGTTGCTTCTGTGTTGGAAGTGGATGTGGTTCTCTCCTCTGAGCTCCTATGCACTTATCTGAATCTTTTTTTTTTAAAGGTACCTGCCACTTTCTATCTTGTGAAATCCTGATTAACTATGCACATGCTTTTTTAAATGGCCTCCTTCAAGGCAGAGACTTATTCCTCGGATAGATCCCCACAGTGTCTGGCATGATGCCTGTGACATAGCAGGTGCTTTTCAAAACCCTCTGTCCCTTGATGCCAGTGACATCATGCTGTCTTGGCTGGTTTCTCATCTCTTTGGACTCTCCTCAGGCTTCTTAAGTGCGAAGGTCAAGTCCTTAGTGCTAGTCTCCTGGCATCTAGCTCTCACACAGAACCTGTTGAAGGATTTCATGCAATCCCACTACTTCAGTGATAGCCCATGTGCCAATGCCTCCCAAAGCAATTGATATCTCTTCCGAGCTCTGAATTGGTTTGTACAACTGCTTCACATGGACTTCCATCTGTGCATCCCTCAGGCTCTCTCATGTCAACATGATTCAGTTTGAATTCTTCCCTTCCTCCAGACCTCTAACTCTTCCTACATGTTCTACCTCAGTGAATGTTACAGAAAGACCATCTGGGCACCCAGGTCACTTGATGCCTTCCTCTTCTCTTCCTGTTTATTTACATCTGCTTGGTCATGAAATTCCTTTAAGGCTGAAGAGATACTTCTTTGATCTCTTACTCACTTAAATCTCCGTGGCAATTGTCTGAGTTCAAACACCATCATTTCTCATCTGAATGACTTAAGAGTCTCCCTGACATGAGGCTTGATCTCTTGTGATCCATTCTCCCAAACTGCTACCTAGAATGTTTTTTTAAAAAAGATTTTTATTTATTTATTTGACATAGAGAGAGAATACAAGCAGAGAGAGAGAGAGGGAGAAGCAGGCTTCCCACTGAACAGAGAGCCCAATGAGGGGGCTGAGCTAAAGGCAGATGCTTAACCACCCACTGAACCACCATGGAACCACTAGAATGATTTTTTAAATGCATATCTGAAAATGCCATCTTCTTTAATCTCTTGACTTTTTGGTGCCTTTAGGATAAAGAATTAAACCCCTCAGCATGGCACATAGGGACAAACTTTCTTTCTTCACTTTATCCATGGCTTGACTCTGCTTCAAACCAAAGTCCTCTTCATATTGAATTATGCTTCTCTGCTCCTAGGTACACTAGTTCTTCATTCCTCCCGGAATACTGACTTTCCCTCTTTCTTTGGCCAACACAGCCTTCAAAAATAAGCTTTATGACCACAGCCTTCAAGAAGACTTCGTGATATATCCTACAATCTTGATGAGTTGTCCCTTCTACTTGCTGTGATAGAAGTTTAGACTTATCTCTATTTTAGTTCTTAATACACTGGAGCCTAAGTTTTTACTTTACTATTCTCTTTTCTTCACCATCTATGAGTATTTTGAGTTTTCTATCTTTGTACCATAATGACCAACTCATTCTTTGGCACATTGCAGGAGCTAAGTAAGTAGTTGCTGAATGAATGGATACAGAATGCCTGATAAGCAACTAAAAATATAGTCTGAGAACTGTTAATTCACCCCCTTCAATGAGATATTGAACTTGGTTCAGTTTTGGGGCATGCCGCATGATTTTCTACTTCATGGCACTATGGCTTCAATTTCCTAATCCTCAGCACTGCTCCACCAGAATTCTCCCAGAGCAAAAAATAATGCAAGTGTGAACTAAAACACAGTGCAAAACCAAAGATAATAAGCAGATTTTCCCTTAAGTATGCACTAACTTGAATCCAATGGTCATTTGTTTCTTTGTAATTTATTTTATTCTAATAGGTACATAGACTTGCAACCCCTTCAAGCTGTGGATTATTTAATATTGTGATGGCATTCACATAAAATAGAAATGCTATGATTATGACCTGCATTAAATTTTAGTTCTGTTATATTTTTGCTTCTTTGTGACAGCAGATACTAATATATATGAGATATCTATAGATACATAGATGATATGCAGATATAAACATATTTGTAAAAACATACCAGAATATAATGCATATATAGATAAATGCACATCTATCTATCTATCTATCTATCTATCTATCTATCTATCTATCTCAAATGTAAGAATTATTTACTCAGTATGGTTGTTGAAAATTTTTGGATTTTTTTTTTTTTTTTTTGCAAAGACACTGGTCTCCCATGTTAGAATTCATGAACTAGCTACTGAAACTATGTGTTCATTGGTGCATGGTGTAAACTTGAGGTAGTGTCAGGCTACCTAGCCTGCTTTGTCAATACCTGCGATTCTTCACTTCTGACACAGGGATGTGAGCATTCACAACTCCCACTTATCACAAGAACTCTTTTTCTCAAGAATAAACCTAAGTTTATGCTTTTAAATGGGTTATTTAATTCTTTGAAATGCAGGGCTGGTTCTAGATTTGTCAGTGTTTCTATGCTTGTTGAAATCATGGAGATAAAAGTATGAGTATGATGACAAGAGATGGTTCAAACCATGAAAACCCAGAGGTAAAATGATACCCCAATATTCAAATGTATACCAAGGAATTTCTTCAGGCATATGTTAGGTACTGTGCCATTGGTTTATTCACTCATGCTTGCCAGCTGCTGTTGGCATGAATTCCCTACCCCAGTCTACCCCCTGGCCACAAAAATAACTTCCCTAAATTAAAAATGGAGCCATTGTTAAATAATGTAAACACATTTAAAAGAGAGAGAGAGTGAGCGTGAGCACATTCACTCCTAATTGATGCTAGGACACATTAATGTTTTATTCTTTCTATTTAATTCTATTCATTTGACATAGTATAGAAAAAATCCAGAGAAAAAGGAAATGCAAACAAAATATAGTAGCTTTTAATCTGAGAAACTGATGGGGTATTAGAATAAATCCCAATGGTTCAACCCTCTCAGCCAATGTGGAGATTCCCTCTGAAAGAATGAACTATAGGTCCCTTAGCTTCTGCTAGGAAACGTTCTACAATGGGGAGGTTGCCCTGTCAATTTTGTTACAGTTTTAATTGTTGGAAAATATTGTGGGGAAAAATCAGCCTGCTTATGGTGTGGGTATGTTGTTCCTGCTCTACAAATTCTCTGATGATTGTACTGCCTAAAGATATACTTGGATATTGAAGGTATGTTTTGGATTGGGCCGGAGAGAAGGAAGACAGATCCTAGGTAGAGGGAAGTGCTTTGTCGGGGGGTGTCTTGATCTGGGCTGCCAAGGGGAGTGGTACATTGGTGCCCAATACATAAAAGCTGGCCAGAATTCAAGGATTCTGGGGGCCCAAAGAGAGAGACCTCTTAAATTGTGTTTGTCCATGGTGGCTAAAGAGTAGCTAATTCCTGAGAGCACGTGGACTAGGAGGGCGACAAGAGCTCTGAGAACAGGCCAACTAATGAGCCCAGAATCTTGGGCTTCTTGTTTATACAGTTTTTGCATTTTCTGTGATTATTCTTTCTCTGCAATCACTTTGTATTTAATAAAGTCTTACTGAAAGCTTCAGTCTGTCTAAATTACACCATAGGGTGCTAACAAAAAAGGATTTTGGTCAGTATTGTGTATTAAAGTGGGATGTATTAATTTGGCAAGAGACCACTCCAAGCCAGCTCCTTGGAGGCAGCTGGAAACAAGTAGTTAAGAACTTCTAGGGAAATGGGTAAGCTTATGAGTGTAGAGGCAGTAGTCCTGCTCTGTTTGTCTCACCATCCATAAGTTTAAACTTTTAGAACTAAATCTCAGAAGTTTGTGTTTTAGATTATTAAAGTTGCCCACATTGTTCCAAGACTGCTCTTTATACCCTTCCCATATGTTTTCTTCATTAATACTAATTCATCCTTCTGGAGATAGTGTGAAAAGAGCTGATAGCATATGCACATGATGATTCTTGAAATGTGTTATGTGAATTATAGTATTCCTCCTAAATCTTGTTTTCCAAAATGACCATGCTTTCTGCTGTAGTCCTCATGCTTGGTGGTTCTGATGTGCTTTATCAGCATGATTAGTCATTTCTAAAACCTCATATGCCTTTTGAAATGTGCATGTAGAACTGCTCAAAATGCTAGCTGAGCAGTGGGACACGGCAGGGGATAGTGGGATGACTGCCTTTCTCATTCTACATACTCAATTTCCGTTCGAGAAACTCATTTTTTTTTGAAAAATTTTGATTGGAAAAAAGATTGTGGTCTTCTTATTCTGTGAGCAGACAAAGAAGGCAAAGTTCACACTGAATATATTTTGTTTCTTGTTTTAAATGTATAGCTTGGAGTAAATAAATTGAGGATAAATTTGTCTGTACCAGTTAGCCTGACCTAGCCACCACAATAGTTTGATTCCTATATTTTAGGTAACTTTGTCTTCCATGGCAAAATAAGTCAGTTGAATAATTGGGTATGAACTTTTCTAAGCAGGTTTTGGGAGTAATGAACTAATAAAATATGAGCCGTGGGAAAGACAACTCAGGGAGAAGACTCAGTTTCTAATGGAGAGGTTCAAGGGGGTCAGTGAGGAAGTTGAGGAAGAGAGGGGCAGGAATGGGTACCTGGCAACTGAGCCAAAACCACCACTTCCTTCTACTTTCTTCCTAGTCTGCTATAAACAATAAAAACACCTCTCTTCTTTTAAAAAATACTGGCTGTTCACTGTCAAATATCACAACTTGGTCATACTTTTGGCTATATTGAACTTGCAGAAACCTAGAAGTCTTAGGCCTTTCTCATGGGAAATGCTAGCAAGGAAGTTCTCTTATCCTGTATTTTATTAAACCCACTTCTTTTGGAAGGCACAGTTCTCTATATTTAATAAAAATATTTTGGTTTATGCATGTACACACAGTTAGCTTTGTCACATAATAACATAGCACAATCTTTTAGAATAAAAATTTATTTATTTAAACCTATTTCTTTCCACAAATTGATAACATCTATCGATCTCATATGCCTGTCATCTGTGTATTTATCATCCTGATTATATAAAATGGTCAGTTAAGAGATGAGAGTCCCATGACAAATCACTACACAGAGTAAGTGAACCAAGGGTTATATGATATATTAATCAACATGAAGTGGGCCATTTATCCAGCTATTAATATGGACTTGTAACATCTTATTCCCTGGTCTATACCAATCCATCTTGCCTACAATGATAAGACACTTCTAAATGCCATATAAAATGAAAAAAAAAGACCACATTGCTTATCATAGAATTTCAGAATTAGAATGGAGTTTAGGAATCATATACCATATTCTCACCTTGAAGAAAATACTGACCTAACTACATTTTACATTTAACTACTTTTGCCTTACACCAAAACTAATCTGGCTCAAGAGCTCCATATTACCTCCCAAGGGATCATAATCTTCTTAAAAATCTATTGTAGAAACAATGTTAACATCAATGCATGCAGTTTTCATAACATTTGTCTTTATGTCTTTGTTGGAAAAGTGGCTAAGTATTTGTTCATTTCTAGATTTTTCTGTTAGGATTTCTCCTAACATCCTTCAGATGATGTTTGAGGTGTCATGGTCATATCTGTAAACTTCTTCCACAGTAGAATTCTTTAACCTTGTGATGTGAGATCTTTTAACCTAGTTACTTCCTTACAGTATTATCAGTCATCCTGGAATCCCTCTTAGCCATGTGCTATCCTTCCAATGTGATGATTGGCTTCGACAGAGAAAGAGAAGCAATGGAGCAATGAGTATAGCCTATTCTTTTTTCTTGTTTTAAACATAACTTTACTTTTTTTTTTTCATCTTCTCTAACATTATTCATAAGCTTAAGTTATTGCTTCTGCATTAGTGGCACTGTTCTTGAAGTTTTGTACCATTCTTTTATATTCCATTTGTGGTTGTGTGCTCCTTCTTCCACCTTTTGTACATGACCTTTAAAATGTTTTTTTTTTTTTCCTGTTTATAAAAAGAATCTTTATTGAAGAAAATTTGAAAACCAGGGACCAGTGTAAAGACTAAAAACCAGGGGTGCCTGGATGGCTGTTGATTGAGCGTCTGACTTTGGCTCAGGTCATGATGTCAGAGTACTGGGATGGAGAGCCCAGAATCAGGCCTCACGCTCAGCATGAAGTTTGCCTTTCCCTTTACCCTTCCCCCCTTGCTCATGCTCCTGCTCTCTCTCTCTCTGACAAATAAAATCTTAAAAAAAAAGAAATTTAAAAAATCAACTGAAATCCACCACTTAGAAATAATATTCATATTTTAACATATAATTTTTATGCGTATATATTTTTAGTTAGAACCATATTCATATTTTTTTTTGAGAGAGAGAGAGCATATGAGGTGGGGAGGGGCAGAGGGAGGAAGAGAAAAATCTTAATCTTAATCTTTTTTTTTTTTTTTTTTTTTAATCTTAATCTTAAACAGGCTCTATAGTCAGCCTGGAGTGGGATACTCATTCATTCCTTCTTTTTAGGAATGTAGGCTCTTGTAATATTTTGCTCTTAAAAACAAAATTGTACTGAATATACTTATGCTATAAAATGCTCATCATATTGGATGGGCCCCTATGTAGCAACAATAATTTATTTTGATGATTTTATTTTCCTTATGTAATTATTTAAAGTTGTACATTCATAATTTAATTTTAGAGTGCTAAGTGGATTAATGCTTAAGCTGGGACTCTTGTCCTAGTTAGGGCCAGTAGTGGTAATTGGTGATAAAGTAGAAGTCAAGTCATAAATGGTATATACAGAATGGGTTGGAGGAGACTCAGAGACAGTAAGCAGGTAGATATGCAGAGCTCTAGCCAGTTACACCAATGCAGGGCTTAGGGCTATGGGTGGGTTTTAATTTAACATACATGTTCTGCCCTAATCAAGGCTCGCTTCAGAACTGTATGAGACTGAGAACAGGATGTCGGTTTTGATGCCTGCTGTTGTAGAAGACTAGTCTAGGGGAAAGGTGGGAATGTCTCAAATAAAAGCATGACTGTATTAAATACTCTGATTTTGACCAGAAGACATTACTAGCAGATGAAAAGATGGTTAAACATGGTCATTTGTTTATTACTTTACACCATCTCTGTACAAGGATCTATTAGAAAAGCATGTTTCATCTAAATATATGGCCTACATTATTGCCAAACTCCGAATAGCATTTTTGCCTTTTTGCTTCTATGTTCTCCCAGGTAAATTTTGCTACTCTTCCACCTTCATGGCTGTGATTTTAGTGATTATTTGCATCTTCTTAAAAGAGAAGCTAATCTCTGGCTCATTTAAATTTTTTCTAAAAAGGTGTATCTTTTAATTCATGTATTTTCATCATTAGCTATATCACTGAAATTAGAATATATCTATGAGATTATATCTGTCTTAAAATAAAATTTATTATGTTTATTAGATTTATTCTCTTTGCCTTGGTATATTGAATTGAGGATGTTATTTTCACACTCCTCACATCCTGCCGCCTTTTTATAGAGAATTACTTGGTATTCCTCCTTGATGTTAGTTTTTCTGTTTCATTATATATGTTTTTTTTTTTATGCTATTCAGTCCTATACTTTTATCAGGATGTTTTTCTCCTCTTCAGATTTTAATCTGAAATCTTCCTGATTGGATCAGCAACTCTTCTAACAGACATTTTTGTTTTTTGAGGTCCTTGTGAGATGTACTTCATCCCTTGCCAGAAGCTACATCAGATACTTTGGTAATCTTTGCAGAATTTCTTGGCTTGGAATCATATAAACATATTGATGAAATTCATGTAGCTTCTGCTGAGAGCTTTAGTTTGAATAATAAAAAAAAAAAAAGCCTAAGGCTGAGAAGTTTTTTATTTGTTTGTTTGTTTTCCTGTGGAAGAATACAGTGCCTAATGCAGACATGCCCTTCTTTTGATACTTAAGACCTTATTTATTGCTGCTTCTGTTTAATACTGACCTCCCATATCTTTCCCCTTACTGAAAGATTTTAACAAAATACAGTCTTCAAATTAAAGAGAATTTAGATCTCATTATTTTAAAAGGTTTGTATTGTGAATTCTTTTTGGTATCCTTATTCCTTGAACATATTTTAGAGGAAAAAATTCTGAGACATCTAAATCTATAGAGAAATTAAAAATAAATACAACACTTCCTTTAGCAAGAAGAATCTTAGTTTCCTCATTTTTTTTTTCCATTTAGATTTAGGTCTCCAACTACAAAATGGGGAAACCAAACTTGGCCAGAAGTCAATATAATCATCATCCTATTTAGAGTATTGTTGTTTAGGCTAATGGTTTCTGAACACTGATTATGATAGTCCATTTTCACTCCTAACACCATTTGTAAGCCCACCCAGGACTTGCTAAGCCTAATTCTTGCTGTCTGTTGTTAGCATTGCTTTTTTAGGGCACCTGGTAAGTACTAGTTCTCACTAGCCTTAGATTTGGTTTTCTGATTCTCACCCTAGGATTACTTGAGTTTTGCCTTCTTATTGTATTGAGATGGACAAATCAGGCAGACACCGAACATTCTGACATCAGGATGTAGTGTTTTCCTTAAAGACTTGTAATTGAGCATGGCTCACCACTTCTGGTTTGCTCTGGAGGGTGGCCTAGGTCTATAAATCCTACTCAAAGAAGCTAGAAAGGACTACAGATAATCTATTCAACAAATGTCAGATGATTTTGAATGTACTTCTAGTTCTCCAAGAAGCACTGAGGATGAAGTACAGGGGCACCTGGGTGGCTCAGTTGATTAGGCATCTATCTGCCTTTGGTGCAGGTCATGATCCCAAGGGTCCTGGGATTGAGCCCCACATCAGGCTCCCTGCTGAGGGATCTTCTCCTTCTCCACCCCCCAACTGTTTGTGCTCTCTCTCGCTATCTCTGTCTCTCAAATAAATAAATAAAATCTTAAAAAAAAACAGATATATACTGCAATTTTAGGGATTAGCATTGCAGCTGATGTTATACAAATTTATATAGAGATACAGGATAATTGTTGTATTGCACTTGGTGAGCTTACAATATATTGATATAAAGAGAATATGCTTAAGTTATTATAATAAAAAACAGTTTAATTATAGGAGGTATTAGGGAAGTCAGATGAGGCTGGGGTAAGAGTCCTCTATTTTTAAGAAAGCTTCCTAGAGCAGACAACGTATGAGTTGAGTCTCCAATAAATGAATATGATCTAACTAGTCACAAAAGGCAAGAAATTCTATGCAGAAATTATAGCCTGAGAAAAGTTTTGGTGTCAGGAAACAACATAGAAGATAGGGTGCAATAAGCAATTTGGTGTTTTTAATTTTTTAAAAATTTATTTATGATAGTCACAGAGAGAGAGAGAGAGAGGCAGAGACACAGGCAGAGGGAGAAGCAGGCTCCATGTACCGGGAGCCCGACGTGGGACTTGATCCCGGGTCTCCAGGATCACGCCCTGGGCCAAAGGCAGGTGCCAAACCGCTGCACCACCCAGGGATCCCACAATTTGGTGTTTTTAAAAGACATGGTATGAAAAAGGAGTAAAGGGAATTGGAATTGTAGAGTTCAGATCATTGAGAGTCTCATAAGCTATGGAAGGAAATGGTGCTATATAGCCTGTGGGAGTGGGAGACATTTTTTAGTTTGTCAGTGAGTTGATAGACATATATTTGCAGTAGATTGGCTCTGAGGAAGAGAGCTGCCACATTAGGAGGACACTCAGGAAGTCTTGTGGAGAGGATCTAAGGCTTTCTGCCAGCAGCCACGTGAGAAAACTATCTTGGATATGGATCCTCCAGTCCTGGATAAGCGTTCAGATGACTGCAAACTCTGCAGAGACTCTGAGCCAGAATCGTCTAATTAAGCTGCTTTTGAACTTCTGACCTTCAGAAATTGTGTGAGATAATCAATGTTTGTTGTTTCCAGTGCATTCTAGTGTAATTTGTTATACAACAATAGATGGTTGTTGTATCCTGGCTTTGAAGTAACAGGACTTCAGTTCAGACAAAGTTAGGAAGTGGCTGTAGTTGACCAGGTTAGAAATGATGAAGGTCTAATTTATGGGAGGCAAAGATGTATTAGAGGGAAAAGATATAAAAATATTAGGGGCTAAAAATCTCTTGGATTTAGAGGATGATTAAATGTGAAGATAGAAGGAGGAGTCAAGGTTGATTGACACTGGTCTTGCTTGGGTGACCAGGTGAATGGTGGTGCTGAGACACAGAGCAGGGGCCTATTTTTGGAGATAGAATGGAATCAGTTTTGAACACTGAGTTTAAAATGTCTGTGAGATGTTTAGGTGGAATTTCCAGAATAGATCTACCAATGAAGAGATAATAGGCATTTAGGAATCATCAGCAAAAGGGAGGCAGTTGAAAGGATAAACACAGATACAATTATTTAGGAAAGGTGTACAGAGTGAGAAAATAAGCTGGGAAGCAGTTGGCCTTTAAAAGACATCGTGGGAGGGCATAATGGAAACCAGAAGAGGTAGTTGGAGAAACTTGAAAGGGTAGATGGTTTGATTTCAGATTTTAGATAGGAAAACTTAATCTCTGATACTGGAGAAAAAAGGCAAGATGAAGGCATACTGGGCATACAATTTAGGTTAAATTTTGAAATGGATGAATAGTTGAGAGGACTCATTCTTGGTGGTGAGATTTTTTTCCAGGTGAAGTAGGAGGCAAGATCACCTGTTCCCATTAAAGGTGTCAATAGCTGAGTGGAGAAGAGAAGCTTTGGAACAGGGATGGAGGGAAAACAAGGTGAGTGAGGACAATTGAAGGAATGGAAATACAAGGATTGTGCTAAGTAGTCAGCTGAGTTTTGGAGACTATGTCTTTAAGTAAGTCATACCAGTAGAGAAATATGACAGTATATACAACTGAGGCTCTTTCTGTTTCAGTTGGGCTGGAGCCCTAAAGCTGATAAAAGTACCATAGATAACTGCTTACCTATTCAAGAAATGGGGAAAGATTGTCAAATTGACTTTGTAACACTTAGTTCATCACCCTTCTTAAACATAAGAGAGAAGTCAATATTGATCCAAGAGGTGTTGAAGAAGAGGTACTCTTTCTGCAAGTATAATTGGTTTTTATTGTGTTCGCCAGTCTCAACACTCCCATAGAGAAAGGTGGAGTGCTTTTGCATGATCAAAGCCAAATGAAAGAAAGGCATTTGAGAAAACTCCCTGGAAAACTTGACCTGAGTCCCCTAGAGTTTCATAATTAAGGATCTAGCTGAATCTAGCAAAACCACAGGATAATGGGATGCTTTGGGAGCTAGTTGTATTTCTACTATTGGTGGGGTCATTTCCCATTTATCAGATATGTTCCCCAACATGGGAGTGAGCCCATGGTCTCCTTAAAAGGAATGCTGCCCCAAGCAGCCACTGGGGATAAGGTAGCATCTAGGGATTTACAGACATCCGGAGTGTAGAGTCAGGGGAGAGCAAGCAAGCAAGGAATATTCAGTAGAAACCATAAATGTGCACCATAAGTCACCTTTGGATATATGTTATGCACAGAAAAAAACTGATACCAGATCACAAACATGCCTGACAAACAGACTTATTTTGCCCATTTATCTCTTTTTCCTATATTCCCTCCTTCAGCCTAATTGTGGAGGGGCCAGGACACTAAGAAATGAGGGAAGAAGCAGAGTAAGAAGAGAAGGGACGCTAAATGTAATTCTTCCTCTACAATGATCCTCCCAAGGATCATTCGTACTGAGCTGGAGGAAGGAAGGAATTTTATATCTGCCTATTTGAATTCACACTTTACTGGACTGCCTATTCTTTAGAAAAGAATAGACATTGGATTAGAAAATCTATACATTCTGGCTGAGATTTTATCCAGGGGTAGGAAAACAAAACAAAACAAAATGACTATGACTACAACCTTAAGACATTTGACAACAGTGAGAAGTTCAGGCTTCTTTCAGTTTTAGTCAAACTTGTTTAATAAAGAATAGTGTTGGTTGGTTGGTTGGCAGATTGGTTTCTAATAGCCCTACACTGCCTGGGTGTCCACTAGGGCCTTTTTGTAGTGAGATTAGTAAATGAATAAAACATATGTGAATTAAGAGTGCCAGTTGGAGAACAGGAAAGATGGTAAACCATAAAATTCAGATTGAGTCAAGAAGGAAATAAGGTAGGATTAAGGATGGGCTAATAAGCCCAGAGGAGTGAATTGAGTTTTGTAATTTTCAGAAGTTGATAAGCAATTGACATGGGAACCAGAAGTGAGAGAGTTAGAAGGATTGGAAGTTATATTCACAGACTTCTAGGTTAAAGTAATGGCCAACATTGGGGCACCTGGGTGGCTCAGTTGGTTAAGCATCTGCCTTCAGCTCAGGTCATGATCTCAGGATCCTGGGATCAAGTCCCATGTTGGGCTAACTCTGTGTTCACTGGGGAGTCTGCTTCTTCCTGTGCCCATTCCCCTTCTCATGTGGTTTCTCTCTTCCTCTTAAATAAATAAATAAATAAATAAATAAATAAAATCCTTATAAAGTAATTGCCAGTATTGACACAATTTAAGTTTTCTCAAATAACCTGAATAATTCAACTCAGATCAGCAGACATTATTGAGTATGTGGCAATTAAGGTGGAGTTCACTCTCAAATAACTTGTGACAGCATAGACAGGAACTATTAGGAAAGTCTGCTTATGAATTTCACTATTAACAAAAATATTATGGATACTGAATTGGGTAATATTACATGATTCAGAGGCATTTAAATTAATTGTGCATTCATTATGTGCTAGATAGTGTGCTAACTTTGGGGTATAAAAAGATGAAAGAGAAGGCATTGGGAATCACATTACCATACAATGAAGTAAGTAATACTAAAAATGGTGCAGAAACAGGTGGAATAGAATATTTAGGAAGCTGAGGGAGTAAAAAAGTTAAAAAACAAACAAACCCCAAAACAACAACAACAAAAAAACCCTTATCATGGATTAGGTGATATTAGATTTACATTTTAAAGGATGAATGGGCTTTAGGTTTGATTTATTGACTGATCAAGAAATAGAAGAGGAAAGAAAGTTTATATTTCAGTCAGAGACTTGCATGTATTTCATGAAGCTTGCATTTGAAGGACTTGTAAAATTTTTGGAGGGAAGAAGTGATGAAAGAGTAAATGGTTTGTCCTGAACATAATCTAAGCACCATCTAGCCATCAGAGAAACAGACTATTTTTGAGAATAGGGAGCTGTCCAGTGCTTATGGCAATTAGGAGATGAAGATGAGAATGTAAATTTGAACCACCAAGTGAAGGAACTTGAAAGCCCAAATAATTAAGTGGGAAATTGGGATCTACTGATAGTTTTAAGCAGGGGGGGGGAAACATAATTGGAATGGAAGCTTTGGAAGATGGATTTGATGGATGGATGTAGGATGATAAAAGTGGGAAAAACTGAAGGGAATCTGACAAATTAGAGACTATAGAAATACTGTATGTAAGAGAAAATAAAGTTCTGAAGCAGGATAGTAAATGAGGAGATAGGCAAGAGGAGTGGATTTAAAAGGTCATTTGGAAATAGAAACCAACTGGACTCACGATGTGGGGGCAAAAATGCTTTTAGGTTTCTGAGGCCTTACACTAGACATACGAGAATATGACATTTCCAATAAAAGGCGTACGAAAGTCACGAGGACATGCTGGTTGATGAGGTAGGATATGATACATTTGAGAGGCTGTATATTTTGTAGAGTTGCCTGACAGTCCTTTGGAAATGTCGAATCTGCGGTGTGGAGGGACATTAGAGGGACAGGCCAGAGGTTACCTGCTTAGAAATTGATAATTGCAGACACAGGAGTAGATAAGATTTGAGACACCTGGGTGGCTCAGCGGTTGAGCATCTGCCCTTGGCTGAGGGTGTGATCCCGGGGTCCAGGGATGGAGTCTTGCATCAGGCTCCCTGTGAGGAGCCTGCTTCTCCCTCTGCCTCTGTCTCTGCCTCTTTCTCCGTGTCTCTCATGAATAAATAAATAAAATCTTAAAAAAAAGGAGTAGATAAAATTTCTTACTGATTGGGCAACTTTTAAGTTCTTTACTGTATTTTTAGTTATGAATCCCTTGGAAAATATGATGAAAGCTATGTAGCTTTTTGCCAGAAAAATGGGCACATATATAGACCTCAACTTTTGTAGACCTTAGTTTATGATTTCTCAGTATTAAAAGAAGAGAGAGCTGAGGAATGAACTATGTAAAATACTTAGGTGAAAGGGACCAAATAAGGAAAAGATGACCTAGCAATAGAGGACAAAGCAGGGCGAGGTTTTAGAGGATGCTTTAAAAGTAGTTAGTGCTGCAGAGTTTCAGGAGTCCAAAGCCTGAGAAGTTTCTGGGTTTGGTGATCACTGGATTATGAGTACATTGTTGATCTAGAACTAGGAAGAAATCATTCTGTAGAATAGTGAGGACAGAAGCCAAATTGCAGAGAGCTAAGGAGTAACTGGATTATGGGACTAACTAGAGATACTAAATGGAGAAGCTAAGTATATTCTGCTTTTACATTATGTTTAATCATAACGTAAAAGGATAGTAGTAACTTGAGGGAATATTCAGTCTTGGAAAGAATTTTTTATGTTATTTTAAAAATTGAGCATGTTTTTTGACAGAAGAGAAGAAATCTATCTAGATGCAGGAGATACAAGAAAAAATGGATAGTCATTAAGAAATGTCAACTATTATTGCTTAGAAATTTTTCTTGTGCAGTGTTACTACCAGCTATGGTTGCATTTTTGGAAGACAAAATGATGATCACCCCACACTGCCGACAGTATGAAGTGCTAGGTCTTACAGGGATCCATTCATGGGGCACAAGGAAATACTGAGAAACAGAATCACATGGAGAAGAGTGGCCAAGTGTGGAGATTTTGCCACTCTAGATCTGGCACATGTGTTCCTACAAAAGGGAGATAGTATCATGGGCAGTGCTTGAACAGAGGTACTCCTAAGCAATGGAAGCTAACTGTTGAGTCTCTGTTCTTCATTGCCAATATTTGTTCTTTCCCTGTTTCACAATTTCATGTTTCTCAACCTTGGCTGTCCATTGGAATCATGCAAGTTAGTTTAAAGAATATGAAAACTGAGACCCCAGCCCCAGTGATTCTGATTTAATTGGTCCGGGGTAGGGTGTGAGCAAAGAGAATTTTTAAAAATGATGCTAATGGGCAGCCAACATGGAGAATGATTCAGCATATTCAGTCTGGGCTTCAAATTTCCATTAGAGATAATATCTTCCATCTAGATATTTTCCAAAAGTTCCTTGAGGAAACTATGGATGCTAGCTGAAATCTTGAGAGCCTTAGAAGGCCCCATGAAGAAATATTCATTTCCTTGGATAGTAAGACAGGAGCTTTTTCAATATTTTTTGTTTCACTCGGGTTAATCAAGGCTTTTTACCCATAGTTATGAGGAAGCAAGCGCTAGCAGTGGCTCATTATTTGGACATTTGTGAAATTCATGTTCAAGGAAAAACTAATGGTTAAGGCAAGACTCCCAGGAGACAGACTACTTCCCTTTCTAAAATCACCACTTGATGCTAAAGCAGGCTGCAGAAAAACAACAGTTGTTTGCTCTGGATACAAAAGTAGACAGTCTGTATGTGGCAGGTAGCAATGAGCCTCTTCTTCAGCAACAATTATTCTTCCAGAGAAGGAGCAGTCAGCCACACAAGTCTATTTTCAGAAAATATTTTCAGGGTAGTCTATATGAGGCCAGTAATTCACTTCCCTCTCCTCCTCTCCAAGATAAATTGCTTTCTAAAGAAGAGGTCATTAGCAAGTGTGAGAATTGCCCAAGGATTATGTGAAGTTGTGGCAGCTAAAGTGAATGCCTCATTAACATGTGAGAGAAAAGCCCAAACAACACCATCAAAGGGTACTAAACCCATCCAACGGGTTGAGGAAGGGGTGGTTGGAATTAATTTAAAGCATTTTAAAGCCAACTTGGATGAAAGGAGAATTATTTCTCTAATGGTTGAAATTTAGCCTGCAAGTGAGTGAAAGTGTGTACATTTTCATGTGAAAATGTGCAATCATCAAGCTTGCTGATTACCTACATTTGTTGATAACTAATGGCCTATATAATAAAATAAAAAATATTTTTACATTTCAGCTGTCCGTTGGACACCTGAAGAATCCTAAGGAGCAACAACAGGAAAAAAAAAATCACTGGGAGAAAATTTGAAGCAGAATATCATAACAGGCTCATTGTAATCAGGATAATTGACAATTGAAATAACAAAGACATAAAAAAACAGATCAACAACAATATGATAGGCACATCTGAGTTAAGAATCTAAGGAAGTCACTTGCCTTTAATTTGTGTCTATAAATCAGACAAGAATTTGCCACCAAAGAGTATCAGACTTGGAGGATTGGGGGTGGGGGGCGAGGGATGGGGAAGAGATTGAGTAAGGGAGATGGGAATGGAAAAACAACAACAACAAGAAGAAGAAAACAACAAGCAGGAGAAAAAGTGCTCTGCTTAGCTACCAAAACTTCCCTTCACGCTACCAGTTTGGCTCCCTCCAGTGTCTGCCTGAAGAACCTGTTGCTTATTGATTGGACGAAAGTGATGGGAAGACTTGGTGGTTGATTGTAATAGCTTGCAATCAAACAGAGATGCCAGTCAGGAGTAATGGACTTCATGCCTCTCTGCTCCAATTGACATTTCTCAGGAGCAGGGCACTTGAGGAGCTGAATGTTTCTTTGAAGTTTCCTGGAGGTTTGGGTCTAGGTCTTTGATATTAGAGATTGGGAGCAAGGTACATGGGTGATTGATAGCCATTACGTGAGCATTCTCAGTTTTGCCTTTACTGTCTTGTCTTGAAAAACTGGGTCACATAGAGAGATAACATATGAGTTAAAGTTCTGCTAAGTAGTTTATTGGAATAACCCTCCTCTGCTTGATGAAACCAGAAAAATGCAGGTAGCGCAGCAGGCTAAGGAAAATGCTAAGAGATGAGTTGGGATTCTCACTGTGCCGTGCTCGGTGCTCCTTAACTAAGAGCGAAGCAGTCACTATTTGATAGCATGTATCTCAGATGACAGGTATTTCCCCTCTCTCTGCTTTAGGGACCTAGCTGAATCATTCCCTATTCCACACCCTTAATTCTGTAACAATCTGGGCCAGTCAGGCATTTCTACTATTCAGGTCAGATGTGAAAGTGCTGCATTGTTAGTTACCTGGTGAATGTAGAACATCATTCATTTTACAAAACAATTTTGAGGAATTTTGACATTTGCAACAGAGAAGATCCACAAGTCTTTGATTTGATAAGTTGTTTCCTGCTGCCTCCTTCCTGTCAGAGGTACCGAGCTTGGAAATGAGATCAAACTTCCGGAAAGAAATATGCTTTATATAGATGTTCCTACTCATATTATTTCATAGTCTCCTATGACAACCTTAGCGTCAAAGATTTATTCTGGGTAGTTAAGTTATACAGCAAAATATCTGATGTGAATTTTGGCAAGAAATTGACTAAGTGGGTAACTTGCCAGGAACAGGTATCCATATGGAATAAACAGAAGTAATGAAGATAGGTAAAAGCATGCTCATCAGGGGGCTGCATCTCTGAATTAACTTCCTAATTTGCCCTGATAGAGTGGCATTAAGCTCATCAGTACCTCAATCTATCTTTTTAGTAAGATGTGCTTCATAAACAAGCTCATTTTCTCATGAAAAAAATAAAGCAAAGCAAAACAATAGCTGGTTTGGATACTACAATTCATTAGAAAAAAAGGTTTTCTAAAACTTGAAAGGGCTATTTGGGGAATGTGAATAAGAAAGAAAAAATTAGCTTTAAAAGATCAAGCTCTGGCTTCCAGAGAGGGCTATTCACTCTTAAAGATAAAATCTCTCATTAAGAGGTGCTCAGGTTTTAGATGAAAAAAATACCAGAAACATACTGATGATTCCACATATTAGTTCTAAGGCAGTTATTTTAATTCCCTTCAGGAGAAGTGTGCTAAACTGAGAGAGGTGATGTTTTGTGAATAGAGTCATGTTTTTGACTGTAAAGAAGTAGTGTGATTTCTTGAAGCATCTTTCCATTTACTCCCATGAATAAGATGTTTTCTGGAGTTAAGCTAGAGAAAAGGAAAGCTAATCAGATCATTTTCTGTTCTATGCGATGCAAGATTCTTTCTCTCTATAAAATGGGTTATTAATTCCCCAAATGTTATCCTAGATTCCTCTGCCTATTAAGAGAAGCTTAAAATCTCTAAGGAATTATTTGACTTTCAATATCTCATGCTTTTGTTAAAATACATTTCAACTTGCTCCTGTAATTAACATTAACATCAAGTTCTTATTTCTAACTTCAAGGCTCTCAGAAAGTGAGGATTACTATATAATTTAGATAAAAATGATTAGAGGGTAAAAGTCTTCACAAAACGTGAATGATGGAAAATATGTCTAACAGCCCACTTTACTGCATAGCCCTCGAACTTGTTCTTCCTAAGATTTTGCCGAATATCTGTAAATGTCTGACACTCTGAGTTAACATTTAAAAATACGCATTAGTTTCATAATCACTGCAGTGCAGAAGTTATTAAAGCTCCAGCAGTTTGGCATGAAAGAAACCAGGAAATATTCTGCATTATTTTGCCTCTTGTACCACGTTATAATTTATATGGAATCTTCACTTTCTTAATTTTAGAACACACATATAATCTTCATAAACATAAGAAATATAACATATGGTTCATAGAAGAGACTATAAAATTCATAGTGGTATCTCTAAAGAAAATTCTAGGGATCCCTGGGTGGTGCAGCGGTTTGGCGCCTGCCTTTGGCCCGGGGCGCGATCCTGGAGACCCGGGATCGAGTCCCACGTCGGGCTCCCGGTGCATGGAGCCTGCTTCTCCCTCTGCCTGTATCTCTGCCTCTCTCTCTCTCTCTGTGTGTGACTATCATAAATAAATAAAAATTAAAAAAAAATTAAAAAAAAGAAAATTCTAAAAAGATCAGTGGAAATCATTTGATTAGTGAATCTATATTAATTAATATTCAGACTGGGTATAAAAAGAGAATTGAATTAGTTTGACCGATAGTGGGGGGATTATTAATATTAGATAAAGATTAAGAAACTTGGAACAGTGGATATGACTCCAGATGCAGAAGTATTTCAGCTTTGGTAAGATTTAGCAAATATTTAATAAGCACCTACTATGTGCCTGACCCATATAGGTAATTTTATATTTGTTACCTTCTTTGACCTGAACAACATTGCAAAGTAGATGGTATAATGAGGTTTGAAGAAATGTAATAATATACCTTTCAGGATAGGACAGCTGATAAATGACAGAATCAGAATTCATAGCATGTTCGCCTAACACCAAGTGTGGTGCTCATCTTCATTGTGCCTTTTCTCTCAAATATATTCAGTTTGGCAGCCTAGGAAGAAAACAGAACTAAAAAAATAGATTTCCTCATGTATCAGGTAATAGTTTGACTAATGAAAAATATGTCTTTCTGAACAGACTTTCCCAGCTACCACAATCAACAATGATACTGAGAATAAAACTCTCATGTTCTAAAACTTGCATTAGAGTTATTTTGAAGTCTTTGGCTATCTTTGCCAGAAAGTGGAGAGACAGAAACAAGAAAACTCATCTTCCTAATATTTTCTTAGCAGTCTCTCTTCTTGCTATTAGAATGATGCTAGCCAGGACTCCACAAGGTTATTGCTATCACTTCTCTTCAGTCCTTACAAGGTTGAGTGGAATTAGGGGGTTGTCTGGGCAGCCCATTTGGTTAAGCATCAGACTCTTGGTTTCAGTTCAGGTAGTGATCTTGGGGTTGTGAGTTCTAGCCCCACATTGGGCTCTGTGCTCAGTACAGAGTCTGCTTAAAACTCTCTCGCTCTCTCTCTCTCCCTCTCCCCCCACCCTGCTCTCTCTTTAAATAATAAAGAAATAAATCTTAAAAAGAGTGGAATTAGGGATATGTGTGACTTTGGATTTACTAGTATACATGGCAGGAGGAGGTGAGTATGTAACTGAATTTTGTGGTAGTGTTAGTGAATCTCTCTCTAGGGGCTTCTCAGCCAACTGCTTGTACCACAGTTGTGCAGGCTGTACTGGGTAGAGATGGTTTTGTCACCCCTTTTGGATAAGCTTAGTATGGCTTCTGAATGCATTGTTTGTTCCAAAATCCCTAAGACACAATGGACATTCATCAACAAGGACTTTTTTGTTTTTAGTGTGTCAAAAACAATTGGGATAAGCAATGCCTAGAATGTGATGTTTGCTTCTAATGCATAAATAATTTCAAGCTTTCCACAAAAGGAATGATATATTGATGTCATAGCAGGCACTTGATAAATGCTTTTTTTTTGATAAATGCTTATTGATGGATCGCTTGATTGACTCATTGTGAATGTCCTGAAAAACTGTGTAAACATCAAGATGAAATTTTACATCCATAACACGTCTCACCAAATCTTTTCAGTCTTTAATTCCTAAAATTTTTCTTTAAGTCATCCACTCATTATTTCTGCCAACTCTGCCCAAACTACCATCTTCTGTGTTCTGAAGTCCTATTATCGAATCTACCTGTATGCATTCCGATCATTTCACCCTCATCCATTCTCCATAGTCTACTGTTTTGTTTTGTTTTATTTTGTTTTAAATACAAGAATGTATGACTCCATTCCTATTTTAAGTACTTAAATGATTTCCCATTGTTCTTAGGCTAAGGACAACCCTCAACATACACAGTGTTGCTCCCTGATCTCAATATTCTGGTCACATTGGCCTTTCAGTTGCTCATAGATGCCATTCTTTCCCCTTTCTCAGGATCTCTGCTTCGGCTCAGCCTCCTGAATTCAACTTTTTTTCCTCTCCTCTTCACTTAACTCATTCTCCAGTTGTCGTTTTTTCATGGAAGCCTGATTTTGGTAATATCAAACCCTCCTATTATGTGTTCCCATAGCATTGTATATCTCTTATTTTTAGCAAGCATGTAAGTTACAACTTTATATTTGAGACATTCAACTAGTCTCTCTCCTCCACTAGATAATCAACTGCACATGTACAGGAATTTGAAGGGTTTACCATTACTCTTACAATAAAATTCTTAACAAGGTCTATAAGGCCTTTTGATCTGGCCCCAAGACTCCTTCTTCAAGCTCTTTTTCAGGGAATTATGTCACATAATTCAATCAAAGTTAAGAAACATTTATAGGTTGTCTTTTAACCCATGTTCCATTCTATTCCATTCCATTGCATTCCACTGCATTGTCCACTATTACTGCAAAGCTATACAAATGAGGAGTAGTAACTCTGTTTCCTCAAATTCAATTTTCATCTCTGTCCCCTCTGAACAGTTTTCTATATTCCGATTCTATGGTAATTTCCAAAGGCCTTTAAGATGCCAAATGTATTCATCTCATTAGTTTTTAGAATTAAGATGCTAAAATTTTGGTCCCATCGATTATCTGAGCTACTTTGCCCTCTCAGTTACTATGGACTTCTCAGAGCACTTGCTTTCGTTTTCATGATCACCATTTTTTCTTTTCTTTTTAAAGATTTATTTATTTATTTGAGAGAGAGAGAGAGAGAAAGAGAGAGAGAAAGCACACAAACCACAGGGGGAGGGGCAAGGGCAGAGGGAGAGAATCTTGAGCGGACTCCCCACTGAGCTCAGAGCCCAACTCAGGGCTCACTCTCACAACCCTGAGATCATGACCTGAGCCAAAGTCAAGAGTTGGATGCCCAACTGACTGAGTTACTGGTCTCCCCATCATTTTTTCTTGTCTTGCCTCTTACTTCAGTGACCAGCACTTATCTGCATCTGTTCTCTTTTTCTGTGTGATTTATAAATAGCAAGATCTTTGTTCTTGCTTGTTTACATTTATACCCTAAGACAGCTCATTGGGAAAAATGGCCTCTGCTATTAGATAACAAGTAACTTATAAATACATTTACAATTTCTAGTTTAGAGGTCACTGACCATTTGCAAACAATAACAACAACAACAACAACAAAAAAAAAACTTTAATTTTCATTAATTGTATTAAAATATATTTCTTTGTACTAGCCCCATATTTGAGGCAGGTTTTGAGTTTAATGTGCTGCTTTAACTCAACAGGGGAAAAACTATAACATAAATGAGAAACTGTAGTAAAAAGTCTGAATGGTTAAGTTCTGTTTAAGAACAAAATGCTAAGTTTGGTAGCTCTTGTTAGTATTAGGGTTAGGTATGTTGATGTTAAAGTATAAAGGTGAAGATACATTAAAAGTAATTTTATATTAGAATATGTGTAGAAAATTCTCATTAAAGAAGGTTGTGTTTTTGTATGAATTCACATCTTCAAAAAGTTGTCTTTAAGATCAAAGTTATTCATGAGACATTTTTTAATAGACAATTCAGAAAAATAGCTGGTTATATGAGAAGGATGTTTGAGCCAAAGACAGATTACAAAGATTCTTTAAAATACATAGGTCTTAGATATACATAACATCAAATATTAAAACAATTCTTTCCATTAGCATTTATTAATTTCCTCTTGATCGTATAAAGGCAAACACTACAGAAAGATATTAAAATCGGTGAACTATGACAATATACTCTGTAGGTCAACATAAGTAGCTCATTATAACTCAACTAATATTTATTGAGGGCTCATTGTGTCCAATGTCTTTATTTCCTCATTCCTTCCTCCATTATTTCATTTACCCACTCAACATTTGACTGGGACATAGCTTTCCCTACAAGAAATGTGCAGAGATTAATAAAACAAGTCTTATTTTCAAGTAGAGATCATAAAAGTATTAAGAGATAATTCCTGATTCTGGTAATGAGATATCAAAACAAGTAATTCTGCATTTTGAAACCAGATGAAAGAGAGTTTTCCATTTATAAAAATATGTTAAACATTTAAAAGTAAATTTGATTTGGATATTTACAATTATTATGGAACATATAGTGTATAAGATAGGCAGTTAGTGTGCTTGCAACTAATGTATATCTTTAAATATGGTACTATTGTAAGATTTACCCTGAAATTTTTAAAAAATTATTTATTTATTTATTCTTGAGAGAGAGAGAGGCAGAGACACAGGCAGAGGGGGAAGCAGGCTGGGAATCCAGGATCATGCCCTGGGCCAAAGGCAGGTGCTAAATCGCTGAGCTACCCGGGCTGCCCGGATGTACCCTGAATTTAAGAACAACGCTTTAGAAAAGAAATATTATTCCATAAAATGTACGCATAAATTGAATTATATCTTAATTACAGAAACATTAAACTGTGAAAGGAAAGTGTCTATTACACTCTGTGGAGGAATTATAATAGTAAATCAATTTACAAGCTGGTGGTGGTATCTAGCATCAGTTGATTTATTGATTAGTTTATGATTTTTGATGTCACTAAAGAAACACATTTTGCAATTAATTTCAGAACAACATTGGCAGAAAAACGCTTTTTATTTTGTAAAATTTGAATTGGTCCCATGTACATGTTCCAGTGCCATTCAATTCAGATTACTTTTAAAAAAATTGTTCAAGAATACTTTGTTTCATAATTATACCAAATTCCTTTTAACTTCAGGAAAAGAATATTAGAAAATGTGTTCCTTTGGGTCCACATTCCATTGAGGGCGTCTTAAGTTTTTAAAAATCCTGAGCAATATTGTCATTATTTTCTGTAAGTGCTGCACAATACAACCATGAGCTACTTAAAGTCAAATCTGCAGATACCCAGTACCTACTACAGGGTCAGATACATCCAGAAAGTACTCATTCAAAGTTTCTGGGAAGAAGAGACAGATGTGCCAAAATATGCTAAGTTAAATTAAGTGGAGGCATTTTTACATGTACCTGATATGTTAAGAACTGGAACTCAGAGCATTCCCTTCTCTCAGTCATCATCTGTGCATTTTATATTGCAGTATCTTTTCCTTTTTAAAAGCATTAAGCAAATCTTAATACTAAGAAAAAAGGAAAGATACTTCATTTGGGGTGACTCTTAAGCCTCCAGCATTCTTTTAGGAAAGCCCAAAGAAGCCATATCTGTTTCCCTATAGACTTTATTGACTCATTTCTGCCAAAAAATTAGATGAAGGATTATGATGCCACATACTATTTTTAAAAAATATTTCAAATGTATAGTTTTAAAATTGTGAATAAAGATCTTTAAGGGCAGGGACCATTTTTGTTTTGTTTTGTTTTATGTTTTTGCTTAGCTTGTATGGCCTAACAGAGTACAAATTTGATATATGTGCTTAATTAACAGCTGCTGAATGGGTGAATGAAAATATCATGATTAAGTGAAGGATCTTTAGAGTTGGCATCATAAGGTAACATTAAATAGCTAATTGAAATGGTATATACATGCATGGGAATAGCCAATATGAATAAGTTATAATATTAATATTTTAATTTTTACCATCAAAATGAACAAATCAACATTTAACAGTGTTGCTGTTTATCTGCAAATGCTCAAACCTCCTCTTTGCTAGAACTGCATGGACTAGTTGATGAACCAAAAATAGATAAAATGTTCACTAAATGCTATTATAATCAATACAACTAATGAAGCCGTGTAAACCACAAGCTTTATATATCTTCATGGATGATCAATTTTGGATCTTGTAGTCAGACTGAGGATGTTGTCAAGCATTTTTCTTAGGAAATATTTATAACCAGATTATCAAAATAAATATTTTCAAACATCCTAGGTTTTTTTTTTTCCTTTTGCCGATTGGATTATTATGTTCACCTTTTCCTCTGTGTTTGTTTTGGGAATTAGGGTTTTCCAAAGAGCTCATGTGCTGTTAAGAACTGTCTCTAGATATTGAGTTTACATTACAAACAAGCAAAAATTCCCAGTCTGTCAGAGATCTTCTCCTAGGATACAAGGAAAAGCAAAGTTCAGCTAAACTGCACAATTAATTCGCCATCACTTGTGAATAGAGAGAAAAGGTTGCTTTAAGCTGTTCTTTCCTCCTCCTAGGGATTTAAGGTCAGTTTCAAGAAGCAAAATTACTATTCTTTCAAAGTTGTCTCTCTTGATTTGTATTCCTGTAATTATCTTCTCAAGATCTCTTCCTTTTTAACTTGTAAACTCAGCTTAATAAATCAATTCAAGAATTAGATACATGTAAATAAACATACATATTCTGAGAGCTGGTTGGACAGGAAAAGGAATAAAGTAGGACAATTTCCTTTCCTGCCCACTGGTTTCACCAATATATCAATTAGTTACTTTTGTCTTATACAAAGGATTCTGAGATTCCCCCCCCCCCAAAAAAATAAGAGAAGGGTTTTTTTTTTCTTTTTTTTCAAAATCTATTTCTTTTAACATAAAGAAGAAGAGCATTGTCATTCTGCCTTTTTAAGCTGTGGACAAATTCTGGAGATCAAAAGAACAATGTTTTTGTGTGTGTGCACGTGTGAAGAAATAAAGGCTTAGAAGTGACCCTTTTACTTGCATCCGACTCTTAAGCTACTGAAATTAGAAGGCTTTAAGTGAAAATAGGGAGCATAAACAGTTAAATATAATCTACCCAATAATATTAGCAAGTTGAGCCAATATTGGATTCTACCACTGATTTTTATTTTCTACAAAGAGCTCAGAATGTCACTAGGTTTTGAGTTGTTTTTTATTTTTAAATGAAGAATATAATTCTTCCAAAATGCTTTTATAGATTAAAGATTCTAGTTTTGGGATGATTTCACAAGAGAGGCAGTATAGTTGACTGATCAGGTTCATGAGCTAAAACTGCTGGATCCAAATCCTAGCTATACCCTTACCATGTCACCTTGGCAGCGCGCCTCAGTTTCCTCCTTTGTGAAATAGGAATAATAATGGTACCTACTTCAGAGGACTGGAGTGAGAACTAAATGAGTTAATATGGGTAAAGCAAATAAACAGTGCCTGGCACATTGTAAGTGTTTAATAGAAGTTACTGTTGTTCACAGTATTCTTTGCATTCTCTGCAAATGCTATAGAGAATATATGTGTGAGCCACATTTATTTCATTTTGAGAAGCAGTGTAACAGAGTTTGTATCAAATGGAACACCTTACAGTGTTGTTGAGTAAAGGTTGTGGAAACTAGTATTATCAAAGGGGATTTATGGATCCTGTTCTCTGAAAATGTCTGAAATGTGTTTCTATTTATGAAAATTACAGGGAGGAGTAAATCTGCCAGGAAGTTTTCTTGGGACGTTGATTCAAGTCTCGGTTTTTATGATTATTTACCTCTATTTATCTGCTACTCATATTTCACTGTTTAAGGTGACATGAAGAGGAAAAATGCTTGCAATATGAGCACAAGTGGAGGAATAAGGAAATTTATCACTAACATTATTAGTGATTTTGCTATTAAGACAGAAATTAAAATACAAATTTATCGACAGGATCCATTGGTTTTGAAGTATATTGATTCTGACTTGGGATGCTGAATTCTATTGTCTTTATTGACAAAGGTGACTTAAAATATATGACTAAAAGGAATCTTAAAAAATCAATACTCAATTTTAAAGATGAGGAAAATGAGCTCTGGAGTGATTTAATTAACCATACTCCATTTATTCAATAAATATGTATTGATTTTCTACTATATGATACTTGCTCTATTGGGTAATAGAGAGACATCTGTGAACAAGCAAGCCTGGTCTCTGTCTCTTTAGCACTAAAAGACTACAGTGGGGAGATAGGTGACAATAATAAAGCATGATGAAGGGAAGTGCAGGCAGCTTGGGGTGTGCACAGCAGCAAGAAGCAACCTGCAAGGGGAGGTCACAAGTGGTACAGAATTCTAATTGAGCCCTGAAATTTTTAATTGAGTGGGCCAGTGCTCTGGGAAGTTGCCCAGCCTGTGAGAAGGTCGGGGCTGAGAGGGAGGGCAAAGCATGCAAGCCGTTCTGTTTGATGAGAAGAGGTGTGGGTTGAAAGGGATGACAAAAGCTGGAGGGATACACAGATCACAGTGGGCCAGGTAAAGCCTGTTTTGATTATTCCAAAGGCAATGGAAATACCTTGGGAGAGTTTTAAATGGAGAGTAACATGCTCAGATTTGTGTTGAGATAATTCTAGCTATAGTCCGGTGGATGGATTTGGAGGAGTAAGCCAAGAATCAAGGAAGCCAGTGGCAGGGCTCTTGTAGAGGCTTGGCGAGAGAGAAAGAGAGAGAGAGAGAGGGAGAGAGGGAGAGGGAGAGAGAACGCTGGCTTAACCTACTATCTGTGGATAAATTCTATCAAATCATAACCACATAGAAAATAATGATTTCATTTCTAAGTCTTGTTCTCAAATAGTTGGTTATTACAATTTTCTTTTCACCCAAATTCCTAAAAAATAGCCATTTGTGAAGCCCTCCTTTCCCTTTATTGAAGCAGGGATTTGATACATCATGCCCTTTTCTTATTGTAGAAGGAGGGAAATGATTAGCTTAACTCTTTTAGCTGGTACTTGTCACCCAACAGCTAATTCCTATCTACTAGGCCCTGTTTCTCTTTGTGTCTGCTAGATTCATTCTTGTTTTCTATTCCCATGGTCACTAGGCCAGCATTACATCTCACTTGTTGCCCTAACAAGCTGGCTCGTCTCCCTGAGTCCTACACCTTCGTTTCCTCACATTTAGCTTCACATTGTGCTTTAAGATTCCCCTGCTCAAATGCTTTCAGAGATTTCCCTCTGCATGTAGGAGAAATGTTAGCCATTATTCCACCTGTTCTGAGAGTTTTACCAGGCCTGTGACCCCCATACATTCTACCCTTAAGCCAGTTCACATACTGTTCCCCAAATATATCCACACACTGCATCTCTACCTTTGGGTAGCTCTCGATGACTTTCTCCACTTTCTGAAATCTTCACCCTTTTTTAAAGGTCCAACATCAAAACCATTTTTTTTTTTTTGCATGATACTTTCTACATTTATACCTAGCAGAAGTGTTATTATCCACTCAGGCATCTTCTACGTGAGCTCCTGAATTTGCCTGTTACTATAGTTACTAGTTACATACACACATATCTCATCTCTCCTATTAGTTTATACATTCTTAGGGAGATAGTGATTTTTTTTTTGCTCTGTCCTCCTCTGTGCCTTGCCCAGTGGTTTAAAAATAGTGGGAATTGAGTAAGGTTTTATTTAATTAAAATGATGTTACTTTCATGCCAAATTTTAAAATTTTTATAGAAGTTATTTTGTTGGTGATCCAAAATGCCTTTAAGAAAATAATACAATTTAGGGAATAAAATTAAGAGTATAACAGTATTCTTACTTTGGAAGTGCAACCTGTAAAGGGAAGAAATTGATGTTAATATTTCAGCAAGAAAGATACCCAGGTAGTAAATAAAAAATGTAAAATCATATTCCTTCATTCATTAAATATATGTTAAAAATCACTATGCGAAAAAAATTACTATGCATTTCATTCATTATTGTAGACGGTTGAAAAGATAAGGTCTTTCTCCTTTTGGAGCTAATTCTAGGAAGGCAGACTGATGGATGTTCTAGCCACATCTTGAATTATTTCACAGGCATTGATTTCTGTAAGTCTTTATTCAGGTAGCCCCATAAAAAACTTTTTTCTGGGTCATAAAAAGTTATAATCTTTTTTACTTAGGCTTTATTACCATACTTATATATACCACAAGCATCTATTGGTATAGTGGTACTGAGGCATTTTGCTAAATTCACACTTAAGTCAGAAACCACAGACCTCTAAGTGAGCAAATGCACTACATTCATTATGTCAAAGTATGGTCAACGGATGTTCATAAGAGAGAGAGAGAGAATAAGGAAATGCACCAAAGCACATAGAAGCACAGAATGGGCTAGGTTTGACTCCATAGTGGGAAATACAGAGGATAAGAGACGTTTAGATGCTTTGGCAGTGGAGAAGTACAAAAATGTTGCTGCCCTGAGACTGGTCCACATGCTGAGTGTTGTTCCTGCAAGAATGTGTGTTTTTTGTAAACCAAAGTGGGGTAAGGGACATAAGACAGAGAGAAGGAGAGACCCCCAATCCCACAGAAAGGGCTAGAGGGGCAATGAGACCCCAAAGGTGAGTCTCTCTAGTATGTACTGCTGAGAGAGAAGGTGCTAAAGAGGTATGGTCAGACAAAGGGAAATTTATGTCAAGGAATTGAGGTAAGATCCTCAGCAATGAAGAAAGAAGTCTCCAAACACAAAACACACACACACACATACACTCTAAGAGGGAATCAGCTCTAAAATCTGGGAGCCCCAGAGCATGTGGTACCTGTTAGATAAGAACTTCTTGTTTCACATACCTGTTCTGGTATGCCTTCCCTCCATCCCCAACTTTGGAAGAGTCAGAACTTGAGTTAATAAGAGAAACAAGGAACAATGGAAGAGAAGACAACCTTAGGAGATTTAGATCATTCTTTCTCAACTCCCCACTTTTAGGTGCCTGTGGAAGAGTCAGAACTTGAGTTAATAAGAGAAACAAGGAACAATGGAAGAGAAGACAACCTTAGGAGATTTAGATCATTCTTTCTCAACTCCCCACTTTTAGACAGAGAGGAGTCTTAACTTTAAAGTTTCAAGTTTTAATTATTACATGGGTCTAGTTTTTGTGTTGGGGGTTATAACTAAGGTTTATCATTTAATTATGTCAGAGTATAGTATATTTTACTGAATGTATTTTAAAGGGGCGATGAGAAATGAAAATAAGTTGGCCTTCTGATTTTCTTCCATAAATTATTGTTCTTCCTGCCTATTACTCAGGTCAAAACAATATTTCACTATTGAAGCCCATAGCTGGTGAGGATCACACGAATATTGTGGATAAAAATGGCTTTGGTAGGACAAATTAAGCATCATTAGTATGGACTTAAATAAGGTGAGCTTTGAAATTGGCCTTAAAATACAGGTTTATAGAAAAGAGGCAGAAAGCACATTCTAAATGAAGTTGTGACCATAGAGATGCTCAAAGGTCTATTTTGTGTACAAACAAAAAATCTGGGTAGAGGAGAGGATCCTACTGAGAAAGAAAGGTTGGAAAGATTCATTGGGAATATACTTACAGAAAAGCTTGACAGCCAAGTTAGGAAGTTTAAACTTCCTTTTCAAATGATGAGTTCATATTTAGTGCCCTTTAAACCAGGGAATGGGATGTGAAATTTGATTATTCATCAAAATGCAACTGGTAGCTCAATGTTGCCTTTTCCAAATCTCCATCTTCTTCTCTATACATCAGGATATCATATTTTACCGTTTTGTCACATCATTGTATTTTCTCTAGAGAACCTTAGTTCTCTTGTTCATTTTCTGACTCTCACTATTCATTGAAAGCTGAATGAGTACAAAAGTCCTTCTAAATTCTTTTGGTTGTTCTTCACTGCTACAATATCCCTAGAACAATGATTGGACACACATCATAAGCATTTGCTAAATATCTGGCAAATAAATAATGAGGAGGGAGAGACTGGAGTAAGTGAACTGTCATAGAAGATTGGGGGACAAGCGATGGGAATAGGGCTAAGGTTTTGGCAGTAGTTGGAGAGAAAAGAAGACATGCACAGGATGAGTTATGAAGGAAAGATCAAGAGAGGACCACACAGGAAAAAAATGCCCATTGGCAATTCCAAGATCTTGAACCATTTTCTGGGGGAAATGATGGTGCACCTCCTAGAATCTGGAAATAAGAAGGAAGGCACTGGTTTGGGATGGTGTTGGACTTTTAGCTCTCACTAGATAGAACTCTGTGTCAGTGGGAGAGGCTGGTGGAAGGGCCTTTATCCGTATAAGCACTGCAACCACCACAGAGGGTAAAGGAAGCCAGGATCTGCCAGGGACACAGTGTAACTTCCAGCAATTTAATGTTTTTTGTGCCTGAGACAGCCTGAGCTTTAACAATTCAAATGTTTTTTAATGTTGGGGAGAGTGGGGAGATGTGGTCTATTTTTTTTTTTTATTATTATTATTGCTTTTCACTTCATGAAGTCAGTTATTAAGTGTGGAATGTAAATGAACACAAAGAGGTTGCTCAGGCCCCCTAGGAAGTGAGCTGGTGGCCCAGCCCAAGCCTGCCCAACCCCCTGCTGCCCATCCCTCATTCCCTCTTCAGTCTTTTCCCATGTGGCTCTGAACACTGCTTCGGAAACTATCTTTGGCAGTATTTGTGAGGATTGCCAGCTTCAGCTAAGCAACCATTCACTTGAACGAAGTAGAAGCTGAGTGGAGAATGTATAAGAAGTTGCCAAATGAGGTTTTTATTTTTTCTCCCTCTCGGCAGATCCGGAGGGCAAAGGGGGGAACTGTGACAAATAATGTTTTCCCACATCCCCCAGCTCAAAGGGATATAGTTATACAGACAATTTGAGTTTTAAGTGTGTAGTTATCGAAATCAAGAAGCATTTCTGTTCTTAGAAATAGAATATTTTCATTCATAATACTCTTCAAATACTGGTATTTTAATAAATATGTATCAAGTTTGTGTATCTTAGTGGAGTTTGCTATAGGTAATAAAAGGAAAATTTCCTTTCAATGGAAACACCACGAGGTTTCCAGAAAATGAATCTATTACACAATCATGGGGACTGCACTTCATTAATCCAGCTTAATTAATTAATATTCTGGCTTGCAGAATTTATTTTGAACAACTGGTTAATCTAATGAGAGTGGACTTGCTGTGGAGACTAATTTTGTAGAGTGATTCATTGGGTGTTCCATGTATGACCATTATTCTATGTCTAATTGTTATGGACTGAGTGTGTCTTCCTTTCCTCCCATCCCAAAATTCATCTTTGAAATCCCGATGTGCTAGTATTTGGAGGATAACTAGGTTTCAATGAGTTTACAAGGATGGGGGCTCCCATAATGGGATTAGCATATTTGTAAGAAGAGGAAGAGAGACCAGAACTCCCTTTCCTCACCATGTGAAAGGTGGTCCTTCAGGAAGTGGGCTCTCAACAGCAACAAAATCTGTTGACACCTTGATTTTGGGCTTCTCAGTCTTCAGAATTAAGAGAAATACACGTCTGTTGTTTTAGCCACCCAGTCTGCAGTATTTTGTTACAGCAGCCTGAGCAGACTAAGACAGTAGTGCTTCTAAGACTCGAGTATGCATGAGAATAATCTGGAAAGGCATTTGATACATGTATTGCTGAATCCCAAACTAAACAACATCAGCCTGGGATACGTCTGCCCCAGTATTCTTCATTTCAAGTACACTTCAAAGTGATTGTGAAGGAGGCTCTTCCGGGCAATAATTTGATAAATACAATTTTCAGCAGAGTCAAGATGATTGTTATTTGTATAGTAGATGGGAAGGTGGGAAGGAAAGGCTGCCCCACCTCTGACTTTGTCTTTAAACTTTCTTATTCTCTCCTATTTCATCTGTTCCAACTTTCTCTGTCTGAAGAATATACTTAAAGTTAGTGGATTCCCTCTATATCACATAGCAACAAATAGGATTTTAGGATTTAATTTAATCTAATTAATGAATTATTTAATTAATTTATTTCAAGTAGGCTCCATGCTGGTCATGAACTCTATGGAGGACTTGAACTCATACCCTGAGATCAAGACCTGAACTGAGATAAATAGTTGGATGCTTAACCGACTTAGCCACCCAGGCACCTCCAGCTTTAGGATTTTAGAAGGATAAAATGGGGAAGATGAGCACTCTATAATATCACAATCTTTTCCTACCAGGGCTTGCTTTGTTCAATAATCACAGTGAAAGTCTCTTCTAAAATTTCTACATCATGTTTATTCAAGAAATCATAGCCAAAGAAGGACATCTCTTAGGCAAAATTGTCAAGTAGGACAAATTATAGTTGTCCATTATGCCACTTTCCACCATGGAAGAAGTTGGCTTTTCTGCAAAAAAAAAATGAACCTATAAATCCAGTGTATTGGAAGGTTGGTGAACTACATGGATTACATGGATTCAGAAACATATGGTCTTTTATGCTTTTGGGATGAAACAACTTACTTTAAAATTCAGAGAATTTAATGAACCAAGGCAGGTACTGGAAGAAACTTTTCTTGGAGGGAGGTAGGGTAAAAGCCTTCTTCAAAACATTTTTCCTAAAAGCAGGTTTTAAGCAAAGTCTATGGAAGAGATGTATCAGGAATCTACATTCTATGTCTTGGCTCCTTATTAATTCCGAAATGAGGTATGGTCTAATCACCAAAATATCTGGACTTGACAGTAATCACTAGGATTAATGCATCAGAATGTGGAGGTCTTTGCTTCTTTATAAGATGCTTCAAGATAGAAACAGTTAATTATATTCTCCAGATTTCTTTATCTTCTTGAGGCAGATACAAATTCCAACTGTTTTCGACCTTGTAGTGCCATCTCCCAAATTGGCATGCATTTCAATATATTTTGTGAAAGCAGTTTCCATTATTTTATATTCAACACATGGCACATTGAAATTGTTAAGCAAAATATAAAATATTATTAGTAATCTATCTACTATTTATTATTAACAATCAAAGAAAACAGTCTCCAACAGATGGAGGGACAGGTCTGTGATATTTATTCATTTTTTTATGCCCATAAAATACTCTAGCACAAATTACAAATCAGAGAAACACTTTCATGTAAAGACTCATATTTCAGCTCTTGGATTGTCTGGAATGAAGTATAAATTCATGCAATCAAGACAGCAGGTTTCCTGCCTATGGGAAAACAGTCATGTCAGAGAATCATATGTGGATTTTCCCAGAGCATTCTTACTGATTGACCAAGTCTTTGGAATCATCAGCAGGTCAATTGGCTTCTCTTGTTCTTAGTGTGTTTAAAAATTGAAGCCCCTAAACTTTTCCTTTTTCAAGTTGTTGTCTATGTTGTGAATAAATGCCCAAATGCGTAAAATGCTAAGAATTTCTTACATAAAGAATGAATGACTATTTCAGCTGGGTAAAGAAATTTTGAATTTTTGATACATATATTTTTATCAGTTCATTTTCCTGGCAGGAAGGAGTTAGGTTGTAAAGAGGAGACAAACCTTAGCATTTTAGCCTTAAGAAGCAGAAATGCTATTCACCTCCAGGCTGGCTCCTTGTGAGACTCTTTACCACTGTACTTAGTTTTGCTGATTGTGGTGTTCATTGAAATCAGGCTCCAGGAAATAGAATTTGCTCACATTTTCACACCTGCTGTTTATTCTTCAGCTTGTTAGTAAACCTCTTGTCTTCAGAGACTTTTCTGATTCTCGATTTTTTCCTTTAGTTTGAGTTAACTGTATATAATTTTGCAGTTTATTTCTCCCATTTGCATTTTGTTGCCCTTCAGAAGATACAGGGTCTGTCTGGGGATGTATAAAGGCTGAGCGTGGGGAACTCCATTGTGGGTTCTATTTCACTGGCTGGTCTCCCTCTTTGCTAAAATATGTCCCTCTACTTGAAGCTCAAAAATAACTTGAATGAAATGAATCCCGGCATAAAATTGGAAGGCAACATAGCTTAGTAGTAAACAAATAGGACTTGGAGTAAGAACATACGTTTTGAATTCCAGTTCAGCCTTGTTAACTACTTGAACTGGGGGAAATTACTTTATCTGTGTGGGCTTTCCTTTGCTGAGTAAAATGGAGATTATAGTATGTCCTTATAGGGTTCTTGTGAATGTTAAATCAAATAATCCACGAAATGACTTAGCAGAATTCTTGGCACTTGGCAGCTGGTCAGTAATTATCATCTGTTGTTATGACATACCATTATTTGTCATCTCACAACATCTAGCAGTGTCTCAAATACATCTATATTAGAAATTTTATTTATTGACTGATTTATTAAAGATTTTATTTATTTATTCATGGAGAGACAGAGAAAGAGAGGCAGAGACATAGGCAGAGGGAGAAGCAGGCTCCCTGCAGGAAGCCTCATGCGGGACTGGATCCCAGGACTCTGGGATCACTACCTGAACCAAAGGCAGACACTCAACCGCTGAGCCACCCAGGTGCCTCTGTATTAGAAATTTTAAATCTAAACATATCTGTCAGTTAAAGAACCAGAGTTTTTTCATCCAGTTGATAATTCTGGTAGCCTTTTCACTATTCTAGAGTTTCAAGTTTAATTTTTGGAATACTTTCAGCTCTGCACAATTGTGAAATTTTGTGGGTGTTTTAACATTTTCTGTGTCCCTATTGCATGTCCAGAATCTTCTTGTGGTTATAATAGGTACTTAATAAATATTTATTGGCCTATTGCTACCCTGTCAACTACCTTTTCTTTCTGGTGGTACTCTAGTTTTGGGGGGAGTCTCCTCAAATTGTTGTAGTCTTAATAATTCCATGCTACATATATAAGCTGTAATTTTTTTCAAACTTGTGTTTAGTATCATGGTTTTAAAATTTTTGTCTCTTTGGTGCATACGTATACTCTTCCAACTGAACTTACTAAAATGTGTGTGGGTGGGTGTGGGTGTGTGCAGTGGTACACAGACAATGATAGTGAAGTAAATTCTGACAAGGAATTAAAAATGAGAGCTACCTCGGGCTTTCTGTGGTGGCACCGTGTATATACGGTTTTATTTTCAAACATGATGTTTCAGTCTATGCTTGTATAGATAATACATGAATGTTTTCCAAATTGATTTCTCTGTACAGTATACAATTTCCCATTCCACAAAAGATTACTCATTTAGTGAGGAAATATATTCTTTGTAGACACAGACTTCTTAGAAGGCCTCTGTCCCAGGGAGAAGTCACAAATATATAATAGCCTACTTTTCCTATACCAAGAGAATTGATTTCCCCTTTGTTTCAAAGGAAAATCATTTTGGGGGTACTTACTATGTGATAAATGGCATGATATAAACACTTTGGGGCTTCAGGAAGGAGAATACCAGTTTAAAAATTATTTATTCCACGAACTCTGATTTTACTCCCTGAAAGATATAGTCTGTTTCAGAATGTCACTTCTCCTCACTATTTCCTTAACTTAAGCCACATGAATGTTTTTCCATGTACAATCTAGTGCTCACCATGCAGTGAAGAAGACAGCACTAAATTTCTGTGTTTGGCTGCTGATTCACCTTACTCCTAGACCTATATTTTGGCATCTGAAGTTGCCAAGTGTAACCTACAAACTTATTTCCTGATTATATCATTTACTCCTCTACTGTCTAGCAGAACTTGCATTTCAGTGCCTGTGACTTGGAGAAACAATTGAGTGGGATGGTGAGTCTACCAAGATACTGGCTTCAGAATCTTAAAAGAAGCCTACACATGGATGTCTTGGAACTAGATTTTAAGTGAACAAAATAAAGATCTCTTTCTCTCCTGTAGTTATTTCAGGCTTTTCTATTTTTAAAGTAACCTTCACATATGGTACCTCCATATACATCTAAATATATTCCACATAGATATATGCATGATTTGAGTTTACTTTTCATGATACAGCACAGTGATGAATTTGAGCTTAATTATACTGGCTTTTCAGATTGTGTTTTGTATGAAGGGGCTACTGTATTCTAAGAGAATTACTATGTATATCATGTTCACGTACGCATCTAAACTATATCCACTATTAGATTCCTAGCACATTCTATTAATTATGGAAATCACTTTGATTTCAATAGTAGAATTTACATGACAACAGCTTCTGAGGCTTCGTAGAGCATCAGACCAGAATGTCACAGAATTCCCTTGTAGTGTGGGCGTTGACAGGGTTCTGTTGACATTGAATTTGCAATGAAAATGCCTCATAAATGTGCATTCGCATAGAACATTACTTAGAAAGGACCATCTCAATATTCACACAGGTCATTAATGTCAGAGATGAAAAATTTCCTCACACTTCCATTAGTAAAATAATTAGGAACATATAGTCATACATATACATACCAATGACCTGAAAGATGTGTCTTAAATATTTAGAAAAGATGTCCAGATATAGAGCTGTCTCCTTTGAATTCTCTCCTGTAACTGCAGAAAGCTTTTGTATTCTACAAGTCCTGTATGAAGAGTCCAAATCAGGCAAGAGAATGGACTGATCCAGTGGGGTTATAATAGGGAGTAAGTAACAAGATAAAATAGAACCACGGGAAAATTAGGCTGAATATCACAACAAAAGTTCATAACAGGGAGAACTATTAGACTGTGAAATAGTCTTTCAAAGGAACTAGAAGAAGTCATTACTTGAGCCATTTAAAACCAGACTGGACTGAAATACTCCAAAATACAGTATGCTATGGGGACCAAGCCTACATTAGAAGTGGAAGGAGGGGAATGACCTAATAGTTTCTACTGTTTCTGTGATTACTATGATTGTACTCATTTTATGTGTTCAGTCTTGGTAGATAATCTTCTATAATTTTATGCTACTTCTTGGGAACAGTTTCAACAAATTCATCCAATACAGAATTGGATGCATTTAGCAGAATCTCAGAAGAGATGAAAATGTACAATAAACTCTGCGTAAAATAGCAAAGCCAGATAACTACAAGTACTTTACTATTCCTTTTTTTGGGAGTAATCCTTGGAGGAGACAATTCTCACCCTGGAACTCTGGCCATATTTCACCATGCATAAACGCATCCTGTCCTTCTGGTTTTCAATGGAAATTAGGTACTAATTTTCACTTCTTTTATTTAATGCTATCTTGGGATGATGTTGAGTGCAGAAGAACAAATTGAAACATTTCATCTTGAGCCAATGGGCTATATTTTGGCAGGAGGTAGCTAGGACCCTGGAAAAAAAAATCATGTACCATTTTGTGACTGACATCAATAAGAGGACTAGACAAGAAAGACAAAATGTTTTGATTCGAAAAAAAAAAGTTTGACATGAAATAAGAAAGAGGAAAAGTTACCTAGGTAAATTGTAAAACTGTTATTATTGGGAGTCTTTCAAAATAGGACCATCCTCAATCTTGTGTGATTCTGGTTGATTACCTATCATGAAGTAGTGAAGTGAGACAGGTGAGGTGACCTTCTGACAATTATCTTAATGTTTTCACTCAAAAATACTAGTTTAAATGTAATTAAAAATAAAGACCCTCACTTTATGCTATCTTTGCATTTATTCAAATTACCAAATTAAATTGCAGTAACAAAATCGGAGATGGGCTTATCAGTTTGATATGTTTAGTAATTGTGGGGTAAATCATCTGATTTATACTCATTTCTTTCCCTGTGTACACCACAACTTCTTAGAAAGACCCATCAAATACAAGTGAGTAGATCATGGAATATATTTTCATTATTTATAAAATTTTCTGTTTATGTAGCTTTCCATACATTTTCTCAACTTATTGATCATGTATTCCTAAAGTGTGAAAAATACCATTCAATTTAAATAGAAAGACGCCTCTTTCCCCTAAATCCTCAAATTTAACCTATTCTTTGTGTTGGCATAATTTTTCATGAGTTAGGTTTCACATTTCATCGTCAATGATCTGGCTCACAGAACAGGAGGCTTTATACCTAGGTATTTTGTGGGAGTCGGTGGTCACTCAACAGTACTAGGAGATACTCTTATCATGTATCCGTCTTTTTAGCCCAATGAATAAAGGCATTCTGGAATTTTCATTGTTTTATTTGTGAAAACATAAGTTTCAAGACTCCTTTTCCTCAGTTTCCATCCTTAGCACCTGTGTTACTCTGACTATAAATCAAAATAGCCTTAGGGCATGCCTATCATCCAAAATATACCATGTACTCCTGCTGGGTGATCAGAACCTGAAAGGATGGACAGCTAAAACCTACAGGTATGAAAGATATTTATAAATCCAAGACAATGTCACTGTGATAGGGAAAAATACCACTTTATTAAGGTTCGGTGTGCAATAGCTTCCAGAATCTATTCAAATTCTGTTGAGCTGTTTTGAGCTCAAAAATGCATAACACTACAGAATCAACTAATAGAATGTCCTAAACCATCTTTGGGTAGGAACTGTATATAGTCCACGGGAGTTTAGTGTAGTAGGAGTTGAGGTGTTTTATGCCTATATTAAATATATTTACAAAAACAATTAGAGTTCCAGTAGCAGCCTTAAAATATGTGATCAGATAAACCGAGGCTGACTTAGATTTAGGTAAATGAATAATGTTTCTTTCCAGATCGATGCTTAATTTTTTTTCCCTAGAGAAACACGATATAGCTCTACTAAACAGTGCTAAGAGTAGGAAGCACAAATAAAATTAAGCAGAGAAAAATCAAAGGAATGCACTATGGCCGGGATCCTTAACTCATCACCCTCAACTCTCTTTCACCCCAACTCTGCATAGACCCATTAAGTCATTATCACTATTATTTAACCTTAAGCACATCTTATTCGTGTAACAGTTGAAATATTTTATCAGCAAATTAGCCGACCACTTGACCACCGATCATTTAAAGCGTACAGTTTTATTATTTCCTAATCAGAATTTACAATGCTTCGAAACACTTAAAAGGCAGAGGCATGTCCCCTTGAGATACCTAAAAGTATTCTACCCTAGGGAGTCCTCCGCGTTTGTTTTAGCGCAGGGAAGGAACTAGAAGGGATCGTAAATGAAATCCTTAAGACACAAGCTTATTGGGTGTATCACCTAGTCTATTTCTGGATCGCGAATCTCCCGCCCTCTCTGAGTTACCTCACTGTCAGATAGGAAAATGGAACAAGATCGATGAAGAGATGGGCTCCGGGTCTGGCTTTTCGATGTTTCGCTCCAGCCCCCCAGAGCTCGGGGCATGGGGTTAGGGCTGCGTCCCAGGCGCGCCGGCGGCAGAGCGAGCCCCCGGCCGCTCCGGGCTGCGGAGTCCCGCCCGCCGGGTCCGCTGGCCGCCGCCTGCCTCCGGGCGCAACCTGCACACCCGCGGAGCGCCGGGGCGGCAGCGCATCACCGCAGACCGCCTGCGCACAAAGCCCCAGGAGCCCCGAGTGGAAGCGAATCCCGAGCCCGGAGCGAGGCTAGAGGTGGTTGGCTGGCGGCACTGGCCTCTCGGGGTCTGGGGGCGCCAGCTAGCCCCTCCGCCTCTCGCACCGCGCACCGCACCCCGCACCCCGCACCCCGCACCCCGATGGCGGGACTGCGCCCTGAGACCTGCCTCCCTCCCGGAGACACGGACGCGCGCGCACACACACCGGCTCTCACTCACGCACACCCACCTCGCCTCTGGCCCCCTCCCGCCCCACCCCCGGCAGCGCTGTAGGGACCGGTCTGGGCTCTGCCTCAACTTCTGCCCCACGCGGCACCCTCGCCGGGCGCCCTCCGGAGGGCCGCGTCCTCCTCGGGGCCCCTTACCTCGCACCGACAACTCCTGGCAGGGACTGGAGCTGGCCGCGGTGGCGGCGGCGGCGGCGGCTGAGCCTGCACCCGGGCTCTGGCTCATGCTTGGTGCTCCTCATCCGACACAAAAGAGGTAGCTTGCCGGCTTCGTCCTTTCCAGATCCGAGGAAGAACTTACTTTGCCCCCGAAAGGGCCAACTTGTGCGCGCCGCCTCCTGTCACCGTGCCCCCTGCCCCCGCCCGCTCCCGGCCGCGCGCTGGACCACTGCCCGGCGGCGGAGCATCCAGGCCCCCGAGTCGGAGGGGAGTGGGCAGAGGGGGGGCGGGGGGAAGGGAGGGCGGGGGCTGGGAAGGGGGAGCCCCGGGGTCTCCGGCGGAGGGTAGGACAGCGTTTCCCAGCCGAGCCCCCCTCGGCTTGACAGGCAAACCCACTTCCCAGGCGCGGAAAGCAACTTTCCTTCACCTTGGCCAGGCTCAAACCGTAGCATCTAATTGGGACCCTCGGCGGAGGCCCGGGCCTTCTGGCACTCTCTCCCTCTCCTCGTTCGCCCTTCCCCTCTCCTCCCCCTCCCGTTACAGGGGTGTCTCTGCGGAGTCTTCAGGGAGCCCGGGGACCTGGCCGAGAGGATCACTGTACGCGAGCCGGGGCGGCTTGGCGAGCTGCTCCGCCTCGCGCTGTTGGAAATCCTTAGGCAGGACACGCGAAGGTGGGGGAATTGCCGAGGGGTGGGGCGCAGGGGCGTGGGGCGGCAGGAAGATCTGCGGCTCCAACTTTGAAGCTCCGCTCCAGCTCGCTCCTGCCTGCGGGAGAGCAGGGACTAATGGCCCTGAAAGAACTCTCCAGCGATCCCCGTGCCACGGGCTGGCCGCACGCTGGAGGAGAGAGGGAGAGCGGGAGCTGAGAGGGGGCGAGCGAGGCGGAGAGCCGGGGGTGCCGCGCTGCCCCACGCACCGCCCAACTGCACGGGGCGAGCCCCTGGAGAGGGCTGGGGCAGAACAGTCTCTGGGTCAGGCGGGAGGGAGACGCTCCCGTTTCCTAGCAACCCCCATCAATCTTCTTGGGAGAGCTCCCTCTGAAGGAATGCGATTGGGCAGCCCCTGGAGGGAAGCCACGCCCCCTCAAGGATGCTGGGCTGCTGCTTTTTCGCATTCTCCTAAATTTCTTGGGTGGAATTAAGATTGGAGGGGAGTGCTAAAGTACCTTCCTTCTGGTCCTCCTGCGCTCCCACACAGCTCCCTGGCGGCGACCCCTACCCCTCCGCTCCCACATTAGCCCTCCTCTAGCCCTCCTGGGGGTTGGCACACATAGGCACTGCTCTCTACAGAACCTCTTCTTTCTTCTTGAAATTAAATAAATAAATAAAAACCTTAAACCGGTGACGTAGGCACAAAAGAGAAAAAGCCACACGGAAATAGCTATAATAAGCTCCGAGCTACAGATACAATCCTAAAGGTAAAATTCCAGGGATCTCGCTATGTTTAGAAACACATTGTGCTTAATTTCAGAATCGAAAATTCGCTGCCATTAATTTTCCCCCCCTGATACACTAACTTTGTATCCTTAAACAAGGACTGAGTTATATAGAGCCGGAGACAATTAAACTCAATGCTTCAATGCTACATTTATTCGTTAATATTTAATGTTAAGTTGTTTAACAACTGCCTGCTTTTGTAACCTAGAAATAATTTTACTACTGATTCTTTCAGAGAGCTGACAATATTTAGAAGACACGTGTACTTACATATTCCATTGTGAACACCACTAAAACTAGAAACTGGAGTATATTAAAATTACAATGTTATTAAATAGTGAAACTCTAAAAATGCTAGAAGTTCGTCTTCCAAAACCATTCTTTCTGGAATGCAACAGCAGTGCCAAAATAACAGCAAAATCATCCTTCTCTTTGTGTTTCATTGTTATTATCTAACATGTACCA